>NW_018406987.1:57845-59064 GCF_002113885.1 Mizuhopecten yessoensis | reverse complement strand
CTGCCTGTCGGCCATGTTGTTTATCCGATCAGTCTCAAAAGTTGAGAAAGATCCCTCTGGTACTTCTTGAAAAATACTGATAACAAGAATTGTTTAAGGACGGTCAATGGACCACTGACCACAGACCATGGACGCAGGGTGATTTGAATAGCCCACCATCAGATGATGGTGGGCCAATAATGGAGAACAAAAAACGACCTCAACTTGGGAGAGTCCTCTGTATCACCAAACTCTGGCTTGGTTTAATCTCGACCCTGACGTTAACAATCAGTGTATATTGTACAGAGTAAATCTTTTTACACCTTTCATGCAGGTCTTGGAAAGAAGATTCAATGAATGACTTGTTAACTAAGGGTTTGTTTTTGTGGACAAAAATATATATGTCTCCACTTACGCATAGTTGATTGGTACTTAATTCACCTTTGACCTAGAGGTGAAGGTCACTGACAGTGACCTTATTACATTAAACTATACACTTTCTGTGGATGGTGTGATAATTTAAAAGCCAGGACTAAATTTCACAGGACATTTTGAACTTATTTGACCTTTAAGTGAAGGTCACTGTGACCTTATCACACACAGCACACTGCACACCTCCTTTGGGTGATGCAGGTATACTTGCGCTTCATCAAAATATCTTTTGACAGTTCTGAAGTGATGGCATGGACATGACTTTATTAGAAAAAGAATCCTTACTAATATATGTAGAAAGTTAAACTGCAGTAAGTTATTTCTTTTGTCACACTCTGTAATAACGGCAAATTTATCATGACAGCAAACAGTAGAACCCAGCATGCCATACATAGTAATTACATGTGAACAGGAAAATTAACTCTGAGCGATTACAGATTTTAACAGTGAATGAGTACATTTGACTGGGTGAAAGGTTCCCAGTAGGCAGTATGTCACTCTTCATTCAAAGAGGAGGAATAGGCATTAACACTTTCAGCAGCCCATCCAAAACTCAGGATTCTCCTCCCAACCATATGGCACGTGTTATACATTTCATGTGGCCCAGTTACAACAATATGAAAGTCTGATTAAAAAGATACAAAAGTGTTATAAACAATTTTTTTTCCTATTTTGGTGTTTCTATGTCTTGTAGATGTAAGGTGATTCAATAACAGAATGACTAAAGGTACGCAGATCCTGGTGGAGACAATAAACACAGCTACAGAATGACTAAAGGTACGCAGATCCTGGTGGAGACAATAAACAC
>NW_018406987.1:1423-56475 GCF_002113885.1 Mizuhopecten yessoensis | reverse complement strand
CTACAGAATGACTAAAGGTACGCTGATCCTGGTGGAGACAATAAACACATACCTTTTTTCATTGCCAGCTCCAGTGCAGCCCCAACACCCTGGTTTACCAATGGTTCATCATCCAAGACGGCCTTCTCCTCTCCCTTTACACATCATAGCAAAAAAGTTATACACAATGCTTACCTTTACATTTATAAAAGATACATAATGATACTGCTAGATACCATAATCGTTTGAATATATGAATTAAAGAAAATATCCATCTATTTTGGAATTCTCTAAAAAAACAAAAAGATAAAGATGTCTTAAATTATGCAGCTTGATAAAGACAATGAAAATATACATTAAGTTATGGAGCAATTGTTAATTAATGGACTACAAAGCGATAAACTGAATAATAGAATATACCGGTAGTGTACATGGTAGTATCACCAACTACAGTATAACAGTGTGCTGTAAGACCATGCCCAGCAGAAACAATGTACTGTCACTCAGTTAGATCTCACCCAGCAGAAACAATGTACTGTCACTCAGTTAGATCTCACCCAGCAGAAACAATGTGCTGTCACTCAGTTAGATCTCACCCAACACAAACAATGTACTGTCACTCAGTTAGATCTCACCCAGCAGAAACAATGTACTGTCACTCAGTTAGATCTCACCCAGCAGAAACAATGTACTGTCACTCAGTTAGATCTCACCCAACACAAACTATGTACTGTCACTCTGTTAGATCTCACACAACACAAACTATGTACTGTCACTTTGTTGGATCTCACCCAACACAAACTATGTACTGTCACTCTGTTAGATCTCACCCAACAGAAACAATGTACTGTCACTCTGTTAGATCTCACCCAACACAAACTATGTACTGTCACTCTGTTAGATCTCACCCAGCAGAAACTATGTTCTGTCACTCTGTTAGATCTCACCCAGCAAAAACAATGTACTGTCACTCTGTTAGATCTCACCCAACACAAACTATGTACTGTCACTCTGTTAGATCTCACCCAGCAGAAACAATGTACTGTAACTCTGTCAGATCTCACCCAACACAAACAATGTACTGTCATTCTGTTAGATCTCACCCAGCAGAAACTATGTACTGTCACTCTGTTAGATCTCACCCAGCAGAAACTATGTTCTGTCACTCTGTTAGATCTCACCCAGCACAAACTATGTACTGTCACTCTTTTAGATCTCACCCAGCAGAAACTATGTACTGTCACTCCGTTAGATCTCACCCAACACAAACTCTGTACTGTCACTCTGTTAGATCTCACCCAGCAGAAACTATGTACTATCACTCTGTTAGATCTCACTCAGCAGAAATTAGAAATTAGAAATTAGTCACCCACCTGAATGTCCACGGGCGTTTCGTCAATCTCAACTCTGTTCCATCCAGTTGCTTCTTCCTCCTCTTGTCTCTTCCTGTCTTCCATGAGCTCTCGTTCATAATCCTGTGTGAAGATAAATAAATTGTGTAAAAGAGATTCAAATTCATACTTTACCAAAAACTTGGTTCATTAAAAATACAAGTACTTTGGTATAATATTGATTAATGTCAGAAGTATTTAGCAAATATGAATTTGTACCTACCATGAGTTCTTCCTTCTCCTCGTCACGGTTACCGGACTGACCGTAGGTGGGGATGTCGCCAAGTGTCCGACAAAACTCGGATGTCGAATTGAGTACTATGTTGGTCTCCTCCTTATCATCATCCATTTCCTGTTCTATCTTGATGGCTCGCTCTTCGGCAATCTGAGCTGCTACCTGTCAAAAATACATCCCATACCGTCAAAAGAAAATCACAAACTCAGTCATCTGTAAGAAGAAAATCTCTCCTTTAATACTTGGTCACCTATCAACAGCAAAACTCCCTTCCAATGTTCAAGACGAATTTCATCAACCCATCAAAGACCATTCTGATTTCAATGGTACCCAGCCATGATCAACTTTGTAATTTGCTGCACATTTTCAACATTCAACAACTTATTACAGTTTTAGGCCTTGGGCTTTTGAAGCAGTTCTTAAACCCATTTACATTAAAGGAATTGCTGCAGATATAGGTTTTCTCACTAATGAGCTAGTACAATGTAGTAACATAATTCACATAGCAAAATAAATAGCAAATGACTCCCAAAATGATAATTAAATGTAAATCCTGTGTTCTATACGATACCAACCTTCAGTATCTTAGACTTGTCTTTTGTCAGTTTGATTCGCCGTGCCTTTGACAAAGCACTCTGTAATTCATTCTCAGCTTCATCCTCCAGAAACGGTACACTCGACAAGTCTTCATTGGGTTCATTTAATTCATCTGGTATAAAAGAAGAAGACCATTCAGAAATATGTAAACTTAAGTTGAATTTTTAGAGAATTTTGGAGAAAGTTCTGATAAACATAAGACATTGTTTCATGTTTCCCTTTTAGAGCAATCAGATTCATGAGTGTTATGTCACAATTTTAATTAAACATAAAATTTGGTTTCCTTCAGCTGATCTATACTATGACTTTGTGAAAAACAGAAGATCATTTATAAAAACTAAGAAACTAGGTCCCTAGGGGTTCAGTCAGACCCAAGGGTCTATTCTAATATCATGACTGCATTCGTTTCTTTATGCCCAGCATTTATATATATAGTTCTGGGGTGGGGATCTCAACTGTTTCAAAGTTATGACCCAGGGACTATGTCTCCAAGGGTGGGGCCAGACCCTAGGGCCATCCTGGAAGCAAATGTGCATTCTTCTCTTTATATTCAGCAATTGTATATATGGTTATATGGTGGGGATCTCAACCATTTCCAAGAAATAAACTTTTTTGGCCCCACCCCTAAGCCCGGGGGGTCAGCCCCATCATTTATACAATTTTGAATCCCTGCCTCCCATGAATGCTTCTGACCAACTATGATCGATATCCATGGCATAGTTCTGCAGAAGAAGTCAATTATAGCAATATAGCCAAATTGCCCCCTTTTGGCACCGCCCTCAGCCCCACCATTTGTACAATTAATAATCACGACCACCTAGGGATGCTTCCAGTCAAATATGGTTGATATCCATCTATTAGTTCCAGAGAAGAAGTCGCTTAAAGTAATATAGCAAAATAACCCTTTTTGGCCCAGCTCCTCAGCCCCCTGGGGGGTCAGCCACACCATTTGAACAATTTTGAATCCCTGCCTCCCATGAATGCTTTTGATCAAATATGATTGATATCCAGTGCATAGTTCTACAGAAGAAGATGTTTGTAGCAATATAGCCAATTTGACCCCTTTTGGCTCCACCCCTCAGCCCCCTGGGTGGTCAGCCCAACCATTTGTACAATTTTAAATCTCCACTACCTAGGGATGCTTCAAGTCAAATATGGCTGATATCCATCTCTTAGTTCTTAAGAAGTTGCTTAAAGCAATATAGCCAAATTGCCCCATTTTGGCTCGCCCCTCAGCCCCCTGTGGGGTCAGACCCACCATTTGTACAATTTTGACAGACAACTGACGACGGACGGACGACGGATGCCACAGTATGGCATAAGCTCACCTTGGTCCTTCGGACCCTGTGAGCTAAAAATAGATAGAGATAAGGATGCAGCACAACAAAGATATCTTCAATGTCCACTATTAAACAGAGGATGTGTAAGAAAATCTCAGATTTTGTAAAAAATAAAACCAAGGGTAGTCACTCATTATGATCCTTCACTGGTATAATATATTATTCTTTTTACAAAACATGCAGGAGGATCAAATACGCAGGGTATATAAAGGTTATCTAACTTTAGGTTTTTAACATCACATATGTTTCAGGAGTGTGACAAATTATTGAACAATCAAGACTATGAGAAATGATCTTATCCCTCTTACCCTCATCTGGCACAATGACAGGCTCAGTCTCCATGATTTCTTGTTTCACAACTGGAATGTCCAGCCCTGGAATAATATGTTGATGGCCGTAGTCAATAACTACTGGAGCCATGGACAGGCCTGCATCTGTTGGCTGAGATGTGTCGTACCAGGACTGTTCTGCTTCTGGCTTTACTTCTGGCACTTCTTGTCGCCCTTGTCCACGAGATCTGGATAAGCAACACAGAAAATATCACACAATAATTAAGATAAGTCTAAGTACATGAATTTAAGATGGTATGTTTTAGGATCCCTAAAGAATAAACTTAAAACACAATGATAAACAGTAGCAACTGATGATCAAATACAATTAGTAATATTCTTATTGAACCTTAGATCCTTGTTTATTGGAGACCCTGATTAATTATTTTTTATGAAAGGGAGAAAGGATAAAAGTGTCTCTTGGAAGAGAAAACAGATGGATTGAGCCTTAAGTCTGGAAATTGAGATAAATTTTACAGTCATGATCTTGCACTAATGTAAATCTGAATTCATTCAATATGTTAAAGGAAGATATTACCGCAAAAAGGCTTGTAGCGTATGAAATTAAACTTGCTTATTAGAAGATCTTAGTTTATGTATAATGTGTAACCAGTGAGCCTGGACAATTTATGACAATTACCTTGAACCAAAATCAGCTGAATCATCTTCCAGGGGTTGAAGGTCATCTGCTGTAAACACTTGCTTCTTTCGGATTTTTCTATCTTTTTTCTTCCGTTTCTTAAAAGAGGCTTTTGCTGCCTGTAATAATAAGAAATTACTTTGTGCTTAGAAAAGTTTCATAATTTATGTTTTAAAAATAATTACATGCAATTTATGCTTTGAGGGAATTAACATACTATATGCTTTGCACGTACGAACATGTAATAAAATAAGTTTTTGAGGTATTGCACACAAATTCATGTTTTGAGGTATAAACTTCGTTTTGGGGGTTATTACTTACAAATTTATATCATTATGGCCATGTGATCAGAACTGTGCAGGAAAAGCTTGTGATTAGAAGGTTCATGAAATTGATGGCAGTAACCTGAACTTGCTAACAGTACCGACACGTCTAAAGTAGCCTGCTCATACAGACAATGTGATCAATGCAGCACCTTCAGTGGAAGTGTATAATAATAATATACAACATTTGATATAGCGCCCTATCTAGCTAGAATAAGCCACTCTAAAGTGCTTTACAGTACATAGATATACCATTTATACAATTTATACAATTAGCATATACATATACAATTTATACAATTTATACAATTAGCATATACCTTAATCAATACAATTTTGAGAAATTTGCAGGAGCTGCCTTATCAGGCGCTAACTACTAGTCCTATGCCACCTGGCTAGTATCTCCCTGTGTGTATGTATGCATGCGTGTGCGCTGGAGATGTATTGTGTTTTGTTCGTAGTGGGACCGTGCTTCCAACGGTATCATTTATAGTGCCACCTCACTTGACAGCACAGATACCACAACATCAACCCCAGACCGTTTTATACTCCACCTGGGTTGTTGGAGTTGTGTGAGCAGGAGAAAAAAAACTTTCTCTGAATATTCCATGTGTACGACGACTTCGGGAATTGAACCCCTGCCTCCTGCGTGAAAGGCCGGAGTGTTAACTGCTCGGCCAATCCCCCCGTATAGGGGTCTGACTGCCTGTGAGGAAGCATGACAAGTGGTATGAATTTAAGATCAAAGAAATAAATACAAAAGACATGTACTCACCATTTCTTCTGGGGTGAAGTATTCTTTGGCCATGTGTAAAGACACTCCCAGTCCAAGACTATGCTATAACACAAGACAAGCAGTATTGTGAAGTAGCAGTTATGTTAATCATAAAGCAGTTTACAAGGAAAGCATATTTCCTTAGATAAATTACAATTGCATTTGTTGCATCGGAGTGATTTTTTGCTGATTCAGTTCAAATACAGAAGTCTGCTTGCATACATTCCATTTCCAAGATTTGTTCCTGATTTCAGTTCTTATTTTTTTGTTTATTCAATGAGGATTGCAAACATTTAAAAGGCTCCAGTTTGCTGTCATCAGTTTCAATATACAAGTAGTTCTTCACAATTAATTACACTTAAAACTTACCCCAGGCCTATAACTTTTGTACAAAAGTTGGTTAATGAAAAAGACTGAACAAACTGTAGATACCTTAACCATGAGGGATGATGTTTAATACTTACACTCTGTTGCTGAAGCTGTTCTCGTATTTTTTCCATCTGTCTATCTTGCTCTGTGTCATACTTCCCTCCTGACTCTAGTGTAAATTTGTCTTTTTTTGAACCCTCAATTTCTTCATCATATTTCTCCAAAACATTTACAGGTTTAAACTGAAAAAGAAACAGTTTTGTCGTAAGATTTTCAAATAAACAAATAAAAAATAAAAAAGTTACAACAAAAGTGAATTTACATTGGTAATTTTTGCATGAAGAAAAAATTACAAACTTCATAAACATCCACTTAGTTGAAGGCCAGTTTTTCTGTCATCGAAATGAAATGATTACAATCAAAAACTGAAACACTTATGCAGTTCTAAAATGTTGTTAATTTTCCCCTAAAACATCAGGAGTTTTCAGCAGATATTTTCTCTGTTATGGCATGGTTGCCCATTATATACATAAGACACAACTTACTACTACAAATATAAATAGGGCTCCTTTTGCATATCCGGTTCAACCAGTTGAAAAGTTGAACCTGAAAGAAAACGACAGACACAGATCTGAACCGAGGCTGACCTCAGGAATATTTGTATGTGTAGATTGAGAGGTCCAGACGTGCCTGACCACAATGCTGACTATTGCTAGTTTGCATTATTTCTTTAAAAAAACACGGTCAATCCACATGCAGATTTTAAGATATGTTATATAATTAAGTGGACGCATGAAAGAAGGACATATTATTATCGATATGTTGTCATTTGTTCTCCAAAACTGTGCATAATTTTGCTCTGCGTACAGTTCGAGCCAAGTGCATTCATTAATCGAGGAAAGTTTCTGTGCCACCTGAACCGTTTCAACCTGGATACCAAATGCAACCTAGGAATGATTTACTGTTATTGCTCACCAGTTAATACTTTTGCTCTCCAAGAATGAGGATGAATTAATCATGATAATGAAACTCCCTACAATAACAGATAAACGAGTAAAGATAACACTCTTATCAGTATGGTACTCGTCCTTATCAGCTCTGGTAGAAATAAGGTGACCAGACACAATAACATGTACCCACCGTTCCATACTCGTCCTTATCAGCTCTGGTAGAAATAGGGTGACCAGGCACAATAACATGTACCCACCGTTCCATACTCGTCCTTATCAGCTTTGGTAGAAATAAGGTGACCAGACACAATAACATGTACACCCCGTTCCATACTCGTCCTTATCAGCTTTGGTAGAAATAAGGTGACATGACACAATAACATGTACCCACCGTTCCATACTCGTCCTTATCAGCTTTGGTAAAAATAAGGTGCCCAGACACAAAAACATGTACCCACCGTTCCATACTCGTACTTATCAGCTTTGGTAGAAATAAGGTGCCCAGACACAATAACATGTACCCACCTTTCCATTCTCGTCCTTATCAGCTTTGGTAGAAATAGGGTGCCATGACACAATAACATGTACCCACCGTCCCATACTCGTCCTTATCAGCTTTGGTAGATATAAGGTGACCAGACACAATAACATGTACCACCGTTCCAAACTCATCATTATCAGCTTTGGTAAAAATAAGGTGCCCAGACACAAAAACATGTACCCACCGTTCCGTACTCGTCCTTATCAGCTTTGGTAGATATAAGGTGACCAGACACAATAACATGTACCACCGTTCCAAACTCATCATTATCAGCTTTGGTAAAAATAAGGTGACCAGACACAATAACATGTACACCCCGTTCCATACTCGTCCTTATCAGCCTTGGTAGAAATAAGGTGACCAGACACCAAAACATGTACCCACCGTTCCATACTCGTCCCTATCAGCTTTGGTAGAAATAAGGTGACATGACACAATAACATGTACCCACCGTTCCATACTCGTACTTATCAGATTTGGTAGAAATAAGGTGCCCAGACACAATAACATGTACCCACCGTTCCATACTCGTCCCTATCAGCTTTGGTAGAAATAAGGTGACATGACACAATAACATGCACCCCCCGTTCCATCCTCGTCCTTATCAGCTTTGGTAAAAATAAGGTGACCAGACACAATAACATGTTCCCACCGTTCCATACGCGTCCTTATCAGCTTTGGTAGAAATAATGTGACCAGACACAAAAACATGTACCCACCGTTCCGTACTCATCCTTATCAGCTTCATCGTAAGGCTGATACTCTGGCTTCTTCTTTTTATTCTCCAAGTTTTTCTCTGTGAACTCATCATCAATCATATTGACATTAATGAGTGTATCATCTCCGTCTTCATCCAAGATGCCTGTGTAATGATTAAAAATCAGTAGAGAATCACATACAATAATAATCATATCCATTTTATGTTAGGTGTTGGCACTGGCCTTGTAACAATTTGAAACCAAAGTATTAATGTCCTCCTAGTTAGTATGTAGACTACATGTCTTGTATGACTAGGCATATACCACTGAAGGTCTGCAATATTTGGAACCTTCAACTTGTATGATAAATTCCACACTTTTAAGAGTTCCACAAAAATCATATGAAATCCGAGGTTTTTTTTATATCTCCGACTCAAACAAAGCATACATGTACAGTTTACATTTTTTGAATATTTAAACTAAATATCAATTTGACAAAATTTAAAAAAAAAAAAATCAATATTCCCAATGTTCCTTGTGACATCACAATAGGCGATGTTACAAATTACAAAACAGGATTTTATTTGATGTTATAAATACACTGCATAACATCTGGAGTATGTGATGGATATATACAGTTATACCAACACCACTACTCTTGCTTCAGTGGAGGAAAAGGGTTCATGTATTACCCAAAGATTGAGAATGATACCAACAAATCAACTTGAACTGGACATAAAATTCTAACAGCATTGTCTTCATATGACGTTATTAGCTGCTGTGAGGAAGTGAGTCCCTGAGTAAAAGAATGAACAAAGCACTGACAATGTTCCAACCTTAACCAACTTCTAACCTTTGTCCTGAAGTGTCAGGATGACTGTCTTGCCCTCCTTGAATCGCTCTGTGTTGTGCTGTACCTTCAGACCCTTCAGGTCCTTGGAGGTGTAATTCTGAAATCAATATATCCCTTGTTGTGAGTTCAAGTTAAACTTAAGGTATTCATAGAGATAAAATACATTGAGTACAACAGTATGCATCATTTGAAAAAACTGTCAAATTTGTTTCATGAAGTCCACAGATGCTTTCATGATTAACAGACATACTACAAACCCTGTAAAGGTATGAGACAGATTAATTAACAGACATACTACAAACCCTGTATAGGTATGAGATAGATTAATTAACAGACATACTACAAACCCTGCATAGGTATGAGATAGATTATTTAACAGACATACTACAAACCCCTGTATAGGTATGAGATAGATTAATTAACAGACATACTACAAACCCCCTGTATAGGTATGAGATAGATTAATTTCATTTATTAAGAAATCTTGTAAACTATTTCTTATAGGATTGTTTTTCTACTGAACAGTACTGTTTGTTTACATCAAGTTTGACCCAGCTTGCTGTGTGTTACTTACATTCCTAGGTTTAACACTGAATTCCTCATCCACAAGATTACCAATACCAAACTCCTGGTCCATCTCCTCCAACATTTTTGCCTGTAGAAGCAGAAAAAGGTCATATGATTATTGACTAACAATGAAACATTGAAGGATCTTAAAATCAAAATACCTTGTATAGTGACTTTTGATAAATTTAGCAAAAGAAATAAAGATCATGATTATGATACATGAGGGCTATATTTAATATTCCTCAGGGTCTAGTTAAGGATGAAAATCTTCTGTTTAATTTCCCCAATTCAAACACACATATTTTACAACATTGACCGAAATAAATATTATGTTACCAGATGATGCATATGCACATGACATCTCATTGGTCAGATGAAATTAAGACATGATATCTTCAAACTACAGAAAAAGAACAATAAAATATTTTCATTCTTTTGCGATTATGTCGACAAATATTCCCAATTCTTAACCAAGATACTAGTTTAAAGAAGTCATGCACATGTCACAGACCAATACTTCCATGTACAAGGTTACAGGTTCACAGGCTATTAAAGCTTATACTTTCCTACATATGTCTTTTGAGTTAGTTATGGTGCTTTACATTCTTATTCTAGTTATAACAAAGCCCACTCCAATATACTGTATACAGGGAAGTTTTTCGCCCAGCAAATTTTGGTCCTTCCACGGTAAAATTCATTTTCTCCCAATATTAAATTTGCCCTTCACATTGTATTACTATGTGTATTATGTTGTTTACAAATATTTTGCTGTAATGATAAATTTGCTCTCATTACAGAAATTAAAATGGGCAAAAGTTAAACTGCAGTGAAAAATGTCCAGGTATACAGTATTTACTGGATACGATGTGACATAGTGACAATGATAGGTATGCTGTTGTTCTAAATTTCATTGAAGTTCAATCAATCACCACATGTTGACAGTTATGAATACTGCTTACAAAACACTCTAGACACTTACAGTCTTTTCTGCCTTTTCTCGGTCTTTCTCTGTTTTTCTGTTTTTCCTCACCCAGGTAACCATATCGTCCTCCGAATCACTTTCTCCCAGTGTTTTCACTTTGCTGCAACATTGAAAGAATTTTAAAATTAAACATCACATTTTTTCTGTCTAAAAAACTACATCACTATATATATAAGATTTTTTAGGGGGCATAATTGTTTGCACCCTTCTATTCGTTTTCCTATGGAAGTGAGTGAGTCTTTGTTACCCTTTTTGGATGTGCTTTTCATTTTGAAAGACAATACTGTTTCTACTGATTTATATACAAAACCCAGAGATTCTCATAATTATCTGAATTTTTACTCAAACCATTCCTAACATGTTAAAGTAAATATTCCTTTGAATTTAGCATCGCGTATCGTTACTATAGTGAGTAATAAGACTACAATGAAGAAAAGGCTTGATGAACTTACTACATTTTTGAAATCTCAAGGATATCCTGAGAGTATTGTTGAAAAAGATAAAAGTATGGCAATTGAAAAGGGACCTTTTACAGACCGCACTCGTGTTGTAGATAATATGGATATTATGCCATTTGTTTCAACTTTCAACCCTCGTAAATTTAATATATTTCCAGTAATCCTGAACAGATGTGAAGATTTGAAACGAGGTAGAAAATGTATGAAAAAAGTTTTGGATCGTTGTGCTTTAATAAACAGCAAAAGACAACCTAAAAATCTTTAAATGTATTTTAACTAGATCAAGGTTTGAAAGTAATCATCTAAATGCATGTGTATCAAAATGTAATACACATCGTTGTGGTACTTGTAACCTAATTATAGAAGGAAGTGATGTTACGTTCCAAAATGGTTTTAACTTTAAGGTTAAAAAACATGAGTTGTAAGTCTAGTAATGTAATTTATGAATTGATTTGTAACAATTGTTTTGAATTTTATATCGGTCAAACGGGCAGTGGGCTACGAACAAGGATGACTGTACATAGACAGCAAATATGAACAGACAGCTTAAGATTTTTACCAGTTAGTTAACACATACACGCTTGTGCTGATGACAAATTCATCAGACTTCTTAGACCCCGCTTGAACAGTACTGTTTGACTATATTTTATTATATTCTTACTTCCTGTAACATTTAAGGTAGCGAGTACTTCTGTATATTTGAAAGGATGTGCATACATTAGTTCTGATCAGTGTTTTTTATCATTTTTTCTTTGACTACAGAAGAGTTATATTTGTAAATTTGCACCACCATAATCGATCCGATGTAGTGACATCAGTAGTGTGTTGGATCAGTCATGTGATGGTCCCGAGTTCACTCTGCACAGAGATTATTTTTTTTAAATAATAGTATTACTAGTAAGTCTAAATCCTAAACAAATAGTACTCTTTACCTTAAGGCCATACTTATGTATTTCTATTGTTGTGATATTGCTATGGTGGGTACGCATATAGCATCCGGCGATATAGCGAACTATTATTTGACGTCATAGTTTATGACATCACAACATCTACTTCAAATAAACAGTCTGAAAAATCTACTTGAGGAGATGAAAGTACTACAGACTCGTTGTTGAGAATTTGTCTTTTTCTATATATATATACTTATATCATTGTTGTTGTTGTCTCCAAATTGATTTTGAAGCACCAAAATCTTTCTATTATAAATAGAACTAACTGTCCGAAAACTAGTCCATTTTTATCTAGTATGCTGTTTCAATAGATCAAACTCAAAGCCCAGGTCCTTTTCTATAGAGATCAGATCCCCGGCTATGTCATGTCAGCACTGTGTTAATATCATATCACAACATCTAACTAGAATTGTCTCTCAAGGTCTAATTAGATACCTACCTTGTCAAATATCAATTTCCATACAGATTTTTAAAACAAGTCATAACTAGATAACAGAAATTTTACCAGGAAACTGTTGGTATTGTTTACTTCAATAATTTACCTTAATTTTTCACCAAGTCTCCTCTTTTCCTTCATCCGTTCCATCTTTTCACGCAACTTTTGCGTTTGTTTTTCCTGAGTGATGCTAATGGCAGGCTTGTGCACATCTTCACCACTTTTTTTTTCACTATCTGCAAAACAAAGTTTCAAATAAACCATAAGCTTCAAGTACACTCTTCAAAGAAATATTGTTAGTGTTATGACCTACTTTTACAAAGCACAAAATTGGTAATACTGTGTGTAGACTAGACAAATGGTACTTCTGTAATATTTGATAAGGCTATTCTGTTTACACCAAGTCAAGTGTATCTGTGTAATTAAGCAGTGTTTATTAATATTGTTGTTCTGTGAAATATTATGAAATGTCTTGGTAATGTAGACAAATATTAATTAAATGCCATTTTACTGAAGACAGGACTGTGAACATCTGATTAATCTACGACAGACAGCAACATTTTCCTGAGCAGAATAAAAACTTCAAAGAATTGACCTGTACCTTTGGACACTCCTGAATTAACCTCCAGTGGCTTCAGTCCTAGTTTGGCTCGGATTCGACTAAAAAAGTAAAATATACCCTTATAACATGAATTAAAGGTAAACAATTGCTCATAATAAAGATGTGTATTTTGATTGCAGTCAAAAAGTTACAATTTCAAAAGAACAAGAAGCCCTCATCATCCATCGAGTCTTGGGGTCAATCACTCGGACAGATTTTGAGGTCAGTCACTCAGCAGAAATTAAAACATTCCCAATTGGTCAGTTTTGTGAGCAAATTACTTTTTTAAATTTCTATTAAAGCCAAATAAAAATATACCTGTGTTTCCCCGTTTCCCGACAAACCCTATATTTTTCATGCCGACCCCAAGACATTTTATTGGTTTTTCATAGTCATTGTAATGCATTTATTAGCAGTTTAATTGTTTTAAGTGTACATATAATTTGCTATGAATTTTATTAGTTTGGTCAGCGTCAGAGTTTTATTTGAAGATGGTAGCTAGGTAACCGTAGATAATTGTGGTTATGATACAGGTTGGGATCTATATATATGTAGATTAGTGTGACCGTCTGTAGTTCAGGTAGGGAAGTCCAGTCTGTGATGTCAGTGTTTGTGCCTCTAGCTGATGCTGACCACCAGAGTCAAATTTAGCAGGATTTATGGCCCGTTTTTAACAGGATTTCAACAGCATCAACATTTTTATTGTAGCAGGATTTTGCTAAGAGACAGATCTAGATAGTAAGGTAGTTCAGCTTGGGAGCTGAAGGAGGAGAAGAGAGTTGGGTTTGGGAATTGAGTTAAAGAGTCTTGAGGAAGGAGGTTGAGCTAAGGAGACCCAGTTGAGAGGTCAAAAGATATAGAGGACAGTTAGAAAGTTAGAGTTATAAGTGAGAATTAGCTAGGAAGTTAGTAATAATAGTAGTTTTAGCTGTAGTTTGTAGATCTGTGCAGTTTTACAGTTCAAGATAATTAAGTTTGAAGTGGAGAGATTGAGTTCCTGATAGTGAAGACTTGTATAGTTTATGACAGATTAAAAAACTTGTGTTGTAAATATAGTGTAAATATAAATATACTTATTTTGTTGTTCAATTAATCTTAACTGGAGGCAGTGGAAATTGAGAACAGAAAGTACATGTATCAGTAATACAAAAGAAAACATAACACTGGTGACCATTAGTGGAGTTTGGATTACTAAAAACTAGGTCTAGTGTCCAGCTGTAGGGATAATTTAGAAGTGTAACACTGGTAGTAGCACTACTGTAAATTACGGTTGGTTATTCCAAAATCATTTAGATGGGTCAAATAGGAATTTACTTCAATGTGTCGTTTGAGCCTGCTCAACACAAAAACTGTGCATGCATTAATATTGTTATATTTACAGTGTATTTATTTTACATGAATCAAAAATTATAAAAACAATAGCATATTTTTAAACATTCACAGAAGTAATCAGGAGATTTTCTTCATCAGAAAAAGAAAAAAAATGAAAAAATAAAATGAAATATTTTTCCTACCTACCTACCCTATTTTTTTTAGAGCCGAAACAGGAAACACACATATATTTTTATTTGGCCCAAGTCTGATTTATCAGAAAACAAAACTACTCAAGTCGATCAGCGACCATGCTGGCCATCCCAGTCTTGCAACACAATAACATCATTTTATCAGGGTCACCAGTGGATTATTTATAATGAATTTGTATATGTACATACTTACTAGGTCAGATAAAACTTCATTTTAAATGTGTGCCCAGNGGAATAGGTCACTTGAGCAAAGCTCAGGTGACCTAAAAATAGATATTGCAGCTTTGCCTATTTCCAACTTTTTGTTATTTGTTTCTGCACATACATGTACATGCATACATATATTTACTTTCATTGTTCATTGTTTTGACTTATTGTTGCCTGAAAATAAATAAATGAGTATCGAGATAATTTCAGTGGTGTTATAATTCATAAATGTCTTCGACAATTCATGCTCCACAGCAATTCACCCTTTAAATTGGAGGTCAAAATGATCAGTTAACACTGAACTTACTTTGTCTCCGCAATGCTTAAGGAAGCTTCACCTCCTCCTGATGCTGATGGGGGTTGTGCTACAAAACAAAGTACAATGTATCAAGTGACGAAATAAATTACAGCATGATTATCAAACATGTGTATGGATTCAACTCAGTATTAAAAAGCTTTATAATTTTACTAGCAATGGTGGCATAGAAATGCATATGCAAAAAAAAGGACCAGTTTATTATTTACAACATAAATAATACTATATGATAAATGCATCAGTAAGCCTAGTACCACATGTAGGCAGGGTACATCCTGATTTTTCAAGACATCTCAGAAAGTTGAGGATTTCCCAACCTGTTTAATGCTAGCTATAACACTAAGTCAGCTTCCTTGTGCTATTTTGATGTTTTATTTGTGAAAAAATCATTCTCTTTTATAAATTCAATGGTAATTTGTTCAACATAAAAACTATTTAAGTTTTTGCTTGATATGTCTATTATATAAATGCAAATGCATGGTTGAAAGCGTAAGTGTGCAGCTCCATTGGCTACATTGCATGTGGGAAATGAATGTGTTGCTAAGATCTAATGTCAAAGCACTTCTTTTTTCAAGACTGATTTTATCCTAACTAGTCTCAAAGTCCATTTTTTCCTACCTAGTCCATCACCGGACACTCTTTAGCATTTGGAGCTGGACTAGTAGTATATCCAAACTCAATATTGTAACAAGCTTTAAATCTACACTAACTGTATATATAAGGAGGCAGTACCCAAATCGGATCAGTACCCAAATCAGATCACTTTTTGCAAAAATATTTATAAGTAAATAAATGTGTCAACAAATCAGTTATAACAATGATGTAGTCTTAGAATAGATAGCCATGTACCATTTTTTGTCTACAGATGATTAGTTTTCAAGTTCAAATAGCACAAGAAAACGTAATTCAAACTCAAATGTCAGTGTTTTGATCACGTTTTTAAAAAATGGCGTGTGCAACGACTATGCATTCTGTTTTGGACTATAGGCATAAATTCACACTATAGAAATACTTTTTGTCATATAAATTTTAAAGGTCATCATAAAATGTTAATATGCTGACAAGAAACTATTCCTTTGAAGCGTAAGATACTGCAAAATTTAAGCCTTGATCTGATTTGGGTCTCGACATTCGCAAAAACCGGAGACGCTGATTGGTGACTTCAGAGTGTTCTATACATATCTCAAGTGAGCCCTGGGTGCTAATTTCGATTGTAAGAACACCCATAGATATTCTTCCTTTGATAAAACTATAAATGAATATAATTCCTGCTCAGATTTTGCAATGATTTAATAAAATGATGGTTTGGTGATCCAATTTGGGTACTGTCACCTCAGTTCTGGGCCTTCACTTTACTAGTTCACAAGACATTATCTAATAATTCCATTTGACTCTGTTACAGAGTGTAGCGGAACTGGACTGGGTCGATCGATGGCAACCAGGTAGCTCAATTGGTAGAGCGTCCATCTTGAGTTCTGAGTTCGAACTCTGTTCTGGCCATTGCAATTCTTTTTCTCATGTTACAGAGTAAGACAAAATATAGTCAGACAGCGTTTAAGGGAGGAAAAGATTTATTTCTCCATCAACGTATCTCCTTTTTCTGTCTTACAAACACACATTGAACCAGAAACGTATGTCTGTGATTGAACCACGGGGGTTTATGTGTGCTGTGAGCCATATCAGTATAGCCTATGCGTATTTCAGACATTTTTAAGCTCGTAAAAATGAATTGTAGATTGATCACTGATGATGTTATTGTCAAACATACCACACACACACACACACACACACACACACACACACACACACACCCACCCCCCCCACCCCCCATCTCGATTATCTCATGAATTCATTTACATTTTTCAACATGTTGTGAAGAACCATGGTTATAATCAAATGTTTCTATATCCCTCCCATAGTTGTCATCTTCATAGTTATTCTCCGGTCCTTGTTCAGAACGTTCGTCGCCACGATGTCGTTTTCTTTCTTTTGATCGCGATCTTGACCTGTGCCGGCGTTTCCTTTTATGATCCTTGTCTCTTTCCTTGTGTTTTTTAGATCCCATTGTGAGCAGACAGTTACTCCCAAATTTGTCTTTAATGAATTATGCCTACTGGAAGTAAACACTGACAATGCTTAAAGGAAAGCACACATTCGGTTATGTACGTAGCGATAATGCAAACGATCGAACAACTTGCGATTCCTTTCCGGAAGTGTACATTTTACAGTAAAAGAAGTCCCGCAGAAAATATGATATTTTAATTTTGACCAATCAAAGCTCTTCAAATTGGACACCGAAACACAATAATAAACCATGCTCCAAGAGAACAAGGCTAGACCTAGAATTTGCAAACGATGCAGAAATTCCACGATGATTACAGTTTACAAGTTACCAGCCATAAACCTTATATAACATGGAACAGCAAAGTCCAAACAATTCATTTCATTCCAAAATACACTCTGTAAGTATTCTTGAAGAAATAAGTGAAAGTTGGCGTTCATGCAATATTCATGATTATTATATATAGCTGGTAATTGATTTTTATGATCAGTTATATGAATCTAAAATGACTTAAGTGCCATAATTTTATCAATCAACCCACACTTTTAATTCAAATAAACCGTGCACTATTGTAATTACTAATTAGGTGATTATTGGCCATGAGGCAAGTATAGGCTTACCATACAAACAAAATCCTTTTAAACATTTCCACATTCTGTTATCCAGTATGTTTATCGCAGCAGTTTTACATTATTAAGCAAGTCTATCATACAAAGGAGATTGGAAATCAAGGTACCATTTGGTTGAAGCTAATTTGGCTAGTTGTATAGGATTGCAAGATATTAAACTGTGGAGCTCACATATACACAGTCATGGTCTGCTTCGACAAGAATTTGAAAATAGATCATACAAAACAGGTACATTGCATCTAACACGCGACGATTCTATGATATTCAACTGCTCATGGCATTTTATGCTATGGCGAGTGAAACCAGGCCATGGCAAAACCCACATGATTTTGTTGGATGTTACTATTAATGACTTTCAACAAACTTCCTCATATGCGACTATTGAACAACTGAACATACATGATGTATATGAAGTGAGAATTACTGTTATATGGTAAATTAAGGATCTAGTTCACAAACAAACATAGTCTGTATTAATCGTTCGACATTATAGTCTGTATTTATCGTTGGACATAGTCTGTATTTATCGTTGGACATAGTCTGTATTAATCGTTGGACATTATAGTCTGTATTTATCGTTGGACATAGTCTGTATTAATCGTTGGACATTATAGTCTGTATTTATCGTTGGACGTCGGATGTCTATACCTCAGGTCCACAGAGAACTGATGTTATCCTGGCAATATAAGGCTATCTTCAGAATTTTGCCTCTTTTTCACTCTGTAAGATCGCAAGGTGAGATGTTTTTTTCTGGATAGTGGGCCCCTCGTCTCCCTTTTCCCTGCCTCAATGATCATGTTCATTGCCATCATGAAAAGCACTACCGAAATTGTACATCCAGTGACAATTCCCTTCTCTAGCTTCTGCCATGAAGTCACGTAATCCTTAACGGCAAATCACAGATGTATTCCTCCATAACTTTGTATGATGCCCTTCACCTTATCCGGGATATGGTACTGGTCCAGCGCCTTTCCTAATAGGCTGTGTGGGACTGTGCTGTATGCGTTCACCAGATCTTACCACACCACTGTCAGATCTCCACGGTTCACCTTGGCCTCCCTGATCAGCTGGCTTATCACGCTTGTATGCTCTAGAGAATCCTGGAACTGCCCTTCTGTGCTGACGTATCCACATACTCGTTCGTCGTCATATATGTTGTCATTCTTCTTGCAAGTACAGAAAAGAATATCTTGCCATCAACGTTCAGAAGTGATATCGTCCTGAACTGGCCAATTCCTTGCGAGTTCTCCTCGAACAAAGCAGCCATCTGCAGTTTGCTAACATGGTGGAATCCCTTCTTTCCTCCAGACTACCTTCATCATTTTTCACAGCCTGCATAAAAGCTTGGGACACTTTTTATACACCTTATATGGGATGTCGTCCTGGTGCTGATGCTTTCTTCACAACCTCTGTTACCTCTTTCCAGGTTGGTTCCCTTATTTCCATTGGCTTGTCTGGTTGGTTCACTGGCTGGATTCTTTCATTTGGTCCAAGGGTGCATTCTGTTCCTCATCCCCATGAGTTGCTTTTAGATGTTCTTCTTCCTCTTCTTTCTGACACTGCAGTCTCCCTGATTTTCTCCCTTCCAGTACTGCTGCTGTGAACTTGTATGGGTTTGATATAAATGCTGCCCTTTTCTTGGTCTTCTCTCTCTGGGCTTTCTTGATCCGCTCCGCTTTCCTCAACTCCTTCTGCCGCTCCCTCAACTGGTCTCCTCAACTGACTCAGCCCTGCCAACAGTCCTTGGCAGGGCTGAGTCAGTTGACCTTCTGTAACGTTCGCCCAGGTTCACAGTTCTCCTCCGATCCATTGTATTTCCTTCTCTCTTCTATCAGGTGTTACAACTTGATCCTGTGCTGGCAAACCTTTTACCATGGATTCCCCGAATCGCTCTTTCCCGATAGTATACACTAGTCTGGTCATTGCCTCTGTCTTCCGTTCTACGCTGCCAATCAATGATGTTTCCAGTATCTTTTCCAGATCCTCATCAAATACATCCCACTCCTTGCTGTCCATTGCTGGTCATTTCACCTTGCTAGGTCTCTGCTGCGGGAGATCCTGCTGTGTGGGCGTTGGGTCATTCTCCGCTTGATGTATAGTGTCGTCAAGCAATTCCACGGGGCCGTGGAGGTCCTCAGTGCTGTGGTGTGCCTCCTGACCGTAATCCTCATGTGTCTCACCAGTTTCCACTGTGCGTTGCCTCGGTGTCTCTTTGATACATAAAAAGGGAAAGATAAATTGAGCAAGTTTGTTTCAGTCATGTTTCACGCACTCTCTCCTTCATTGGAAATGTGGAATGAGGGAGATCCCATATATATATATCGATCACTCACTGGAGGTTTCAGAGGCATCCACATGTACATGTATGCATGAAGAGTTCAGGGCCTTTAGCCATGATTCTATAGGGACAGTGATTCTTGGGCTTGGTCTCTGGCAATAAATTAAACCTTGGTAGTCAAAATTCTTGAATAATACAGTTGTACATGTCCCAGGTATAAGTTCAGCTTATTTTTCAATTGAAGATATTTCTGACGTGAGACTTAAATAACAGATGACCACAATACACTTGACAAATGTGGAAGATCAACTGTCTATTATGGAATTATATATAAGATAATAAGACTCGATGATTTATATTATGCTGCAGTAAATTGAAACATTATGAAAAAGATATGACATAATAAACATTAAATCTCTCTTAACATTAACGAAACAATGTCCTGCCTCCAGACTACCAGTTTCAAACTTCTGGCCACAAAGATTAACTATTTTGTTGACCTGATCATAGTAAAAACATTTCATCTATGCTAATCCTGACCTTAAAATGTATATTGTAC
This sequence comes from Mizuhopecten yessoensis, assembly GCF_002113885.1. Classification (NCBI taxonomy): domain Eukaryota; kingdom Metazoa; phylum Mollusca; class Bivalvia; order Pectinida; family Pectinidae; genus Mizuhopecten; species Mizuhopecten yessoensis. The sequence continues at coordinate 35,887 of NW_018406987.1, read as the reverse complement.
GATTTAAAAGGATAATTGATTTGTAGGCTATTACATGTATTATATATACCACTGTGTTCTTAAATTTATGCAGATTATATTTCACTAGAGTGTTACAATTTGGCTTCTGTACTTTTCAGGGAAGAATAATCATGGATTTTACCGAATCCTATACCGATACGTGTTCCTCTGTGGGTATGGCTGCTCGCATGGGGGACCTGGGATGTGTCCAGGACCTGGTGTGGCACAGTGAGTATTAAAAGTACATAACACAAACGTATTTATCACTTAAATTTACTACAGTGAAAACAATTCTAGAATACACACGATGTCATGACTCAAAGTATCAAAAATAATATTTTCATATGATACAGTCACAGTGCCCATCTTTATCTTGCCTGGTAAGACGGACCAGGGTGAGCTTACCAGGTATGTCTTCCATCCGTCAAGTGTCGTCCATCTGTCATAACTTGATTTTACCATAAAGGGGCCAAGGGGATATGATGTTTATATTTAATGTCAAGTGACAAATGAACCAGGGCTGAATACTAGTATAAGGATATATTCTAAACCATCGTTTATTCAATCTTGATTTTAAACTTAGTTGGTTGTTTCATTGGTTGATACATCTACTGCTCATTGTGTGGAATCTTAGACTAATGTGTATTTCTGGTCGAGTTAGTATGAATTAATTAGATGCTTGACCATGTGAGATACCCTTTATTTTTTTGTACACATTTCAATGACATATAGTTTAAAAACAATCACAGATATGATATGTTTGTTTGATGTACACTCTTAACCACTCCACAATTTGTAGGGAAACCGGTCGATGTGAAGGACAACAGGGGCTGGACACCAATCCATGAAGCAGCCTTCCATGGTCACTCGGGCTGTCTGGAGTTCCTTCTACGTCAAGGTCAGTATAACAGAGCTATTTCATAATTGTAGCTGGCATAACTCTTTACTACATGTATCTCAAGAGAAGAGTGAAATTATATAGTATTTCTCCATAGAGTGTAGCACTAGAGTCACCGGGAGAAAGGTATTGTAATCCTTCTTAGATCATTATATCAAGAATTGAAAATTTCTTATTTAAAGAGCCGGTCAAACATATAAAAGTTAAAAGTTTACTAGCTAGGTCTATATTTTCATGGTAGATATTGAATCTATAATTTCCCTCAGTATAAGGCTTACAGCTTGTGCAATTGTGCACCCCTGGATGCTAGTATGGTTGCCAAAGAGAGTACGGACTACATTATTGTAATGTATTTCAAACATCTGCCATATAAATCTTTATGTTCTATAATTTCTAGTTACAATGAATGTTCGCATCAATTTAGCAGAAACATTATCCAGTTATCCAAAATAATACAGTAGCATAATATATGATAAATTTCAAAAATTGACTATGCTTTATAACAACTCAAGCATTCTCTATCATGATAATTACAGGCCACATCTTGTAAAATGAAACTTCTGAAACTGAAATGAATATCTGGATGTGGAATTATCTGGGTTGGCTGCTACAAAGCTGCTGTAGTCCTGTGTACTCCATGGCCAGCTCTTGTGTATTGTGTGATTGATCTATTACTGCCAGATATATTCTCTTGATTAAGGGATCACTTGTGGCCAGATAAAAAAAAGAAATACCTGAAAACATATTTAAAGAAAGTATATCTCCTAGTTGTAAAAAAATAAGATATGTGTAGCTATATATGACAATGAATATTTTCATACCCAGATGTGGTCGACCCAGAATGGAGAACTTTTGAAAACGAAACTCCTCTGATCTTGGCAGCACGCGGCGGCCATTTTGAGTGTGTGCGGACTTTGCTGGACTGTGATGCTGATCCAACAGCAGAAACTAAGGAAATGTTCACACCCTTGTGGGAGGGTAAATACATATCTATTTTCAATAACGATAGTGATATAATCATGTTCAATATTACTTATGTTTTGTGTAATAATATATTGTAAAAAGATAAAGTCCAATTTATAGATTGAATGAAGAAAAATGAAAAGCACTTGAAAGATTATATGCACATGAGTTTGATTTTAATTACAGTAGTAGCCATAGAAATGTGTAAGAATTATGTGCTAACGTTGATGCTTATCAGTGGTGATTTATTTTCTGCTTTGTAGTGATCTGTTTCATATGGTTTAATGTTCACTTTGAACCTCCTCGCAAAGCACTATTTTTGCATTCTTTTTCCTGCTGAAAAACAATCTCAGTAAAATAAAGAATATAATGAATTTCAAAGTATGTATTGTAATTATATGAATCAGTGCAGTAATTTAAAGGATTCTCTTCTTTCAAATTGTAGCGACAGGTGCAGATAGTTTTGAATGTGTGAGACTGTTGATGAGGAAGGGTGCAGTAGTTCAGATAAACTACCAGAATTACACAGGGTTTACACCACTCCATACCGCCGCTGAGCGGGGCTACACCCACATCCTCGACTATCTAATCAAACATGGAGCCAGACTTGATGTGTGTGCTGACGTGGACATGACGTCAATATTTCTCGCATCACAATTTGGCCACAAGGACTGCCTACAAATCCTCCTACAGACTGCCAGGGAAAAGGGTAACGAATTCCGGCTTCTCCTTACTAAACCATGTTTATTTCATTGATTCTTGCCTGTATACTAAAGCTGTTTTGTACTAGATCTATATTTTCTTTATTTTGCTCCTTAAGGTATCATAAATTAAAGCCTCATTATTCTACCTTCATTTTCCCCATTAAAGCCTCATCATTCTGCCTCCATTTTCCCATTAAAGCCTCATCATTCTGCCTCCATTTTCCCATTAAAGCTCATCAGAAATATGTTGATGATGTCTATTAATATATAATTGTGTCAATTTGAACCACAAGAACATTAAATACATTGTTTCTATCACTAATGTAGATGTACTTTAGGAAAAAGCAACAGCATTTTACTGTGACACTGTATAATAGCAATAACATAAATAAAAATATGAAATGCCCAGTGGCAACGAGATATGACTGATATGGGTGGATTTATTCAAATTCATAAAAAAAAACATATTTTGCATGGATATTTTTGCATTCACCACCACTTGACTAAAACAAAACTACTGGTTCAATCTCTAGACCTAAGATTGACTTCTTCACATCATTATTTAATGTGATATTGATTTCTGTGTGATTTCAGGTCAATTGGATCTAGTGAACAAAACAACACATGACCATGCAACGCCCCTTCTGATAGCCTCCCAGGAGGGCCATGAAGACTGCATACGTCTATTGCTTACTAACGGTGCTGACCCCAACATTCCTGTCAATGACCTTAATGCTGTGGCTGCTCACTTTGCTGTGTACAAGGATAGACCAAGGTTTGAGTCGTCTGACTTACAGTCAAACCTGTTCCTCTGTGTCAAAGTTGCTGGGTGTTTGGCAAACCTTTGAGATCCTTGTTGCGACATATTTAAGAGTTAAAATTGATTTCCAGATATAATTATCATGTCCATGATGAGTGTACCCCACGCAGATCAGTACAGTTTACAAAAAATACTGAGCAGTGGTCTGTTTAAGGAAACTTTATTACTTAAGAGCCTACATACCCCCCCTCCACGTGAACATTAATTCATTCAATTAGGTCTTTTATATTCATTCCGCGATGTAACCATTGTTATATGTAATTTAGTATATGGATTTGACAAAAAATGAAAAAAGGTTGGTTTAGTGATCCACTATTGGCACCCTCCATATTGAGTTAATATTAAAATAAAGTTTGAATATGTATGTACATAGGCTTAAACTGTGTAATGAAAGATTCACAAAAAATTGAATTTACTATTTGTTTTGAATTTCAAGCAGTTCATAATCAGGTTTGTAATATTTCACATATTTCAATATTCACATGCACTTGTAGACTGATGTTTTGAGTTCACATTTATTATGTTATTTTGGAACATTATTAAAGAATTTCTGTATGTTGTTTCAACCTTCAGATAAGTCTCTGATCCTATACATGTATTGGGGATTCTTTAGAATAGACCATTGTTGGAAATCAAAATAAGATTTCTTCAATACCGAAGTCACTAGGACCATGCCATGTCAATACATGATATGATTTTATCACTTTTACATCAGGTGCCTCCAGTTGGTGTTACCAGTAACAAGACAAGACGTTCTCTTCAACTCGGTCAACACCATGATGCATCCATTAATACTTGGCTTAAAATTGAAAAACACAACCTGCCTGGAAATCCTTATTGCTGCAGGATTGAATGTGAAAGCATTTCTTCCATTGAATCACGACTTGTTTGAGATGGACCAACATCTGTTGTTTACTGTGCTAAGATATGATAACAGCGCCTCTGTGCTCTGTCACATGGAGGAGAACTGGCCCAGTCAAGGAATTGAATTCCTCCTCCGTGCAGGTCTTCCATGCAATATACAGAACCCACAGGAGTTACCTCCCTTGATATCTGCTCTGTCGAAGGCGGATTTTGATCTGTTTCTGCTTCTTCTGAAGTATGGTGCTAACCCCAATATTTACCATGAACGTGTTGGGGGTAACCTCCCCATTCTTTTGGCATTGAGAAATGACTTGCTGCCAAAGTTGATTGTGATAGACATGGAAACAAGACGGAACTTGTTTGGGAAATATCTAATTCCATTACTGATGGCCGGTGCTAACGCCCAGTCTTGTTTCAGTGCTCTCAACGTTATCACGGAGGAACTGGTATATGACCTACACCAGGTGTTACAGGACACTATTGTGTGGACCAACCTGTTTCCTCTTCTTGTTCTAATATTGTGTTTCACAAGTAATGTGTCTCTGGACGAAAAACTATGTGTTCTGGCACAACAGTTCAAGGCGGACAGATTACTAAAGAAGATTGAAGGTAACTGTGATGATTACTTGTATGTTAGATTGCAGGTAACTGTGATGTTTACTTGTTTGTTAGATTGAAGGTAACTGTGATGTTTACTTGTTTGTTAGATTGAAGGTAACTGTGATGTTTACTTGTTTGTTAGATTGAAGGTAACTGTGATGTTTACTTGTTTGTTAGATTGAAGGTAACTGTGATGTTTACTTGTTTGTTAGATTGAAGGTAACTGTGATGTTTACTTGTTTGTTAGATTGAAGGTAACTGTGATGTTTACTTGTTTGTTAGATTGAAGGTAACTGTGATGTTTACTTGTTTGTTAGATTGAAGGTAACTGTGATGTTTACTTGTTTGTTAGATTGAAGGTAACTGTGATGTTTACTTGTTTGTTAGATTGAAGGTAACTGTGATGTTTACTTGTTTGTTAGATTGAAGGTAACTGTGATGTTTACTTGTTTGTTAGATTGAAGGTAACTGTGATGTTTACTTGTTTGTTAGATTGAAGGTAACTGTGATGTTTACTTGTTTGTTAGATTGAAGGTAACTGTGATGTTTACTTGTTTGTTAGATTGAAGGTAACTGTGATGTTTACTTGTTTGTTAGATTGAAGGTAACTGTGATGTTTACTTGTTTGTTAGATTGAAGGTAACTGTGATGTTTACTTGTATGTTAGATTGAAGGTAACTGTGATGTTTACTTGTATGTTAGATTGAAGGTAACTGTGATGTTTACTTGTATGTTAGATTGAAGGTAACTGTGATGTTTACTTGTATGTTAGATTGAAGGTAACTGTGATGTTTACTTGTATGTTAGATTGAAGGTAACTGTGATGTTTACTTGTATGTTAGATTGAAGGTAACTGTGATGTTTACTTGTATGTTAGATTGAAGGTAACTGTGATGTTTACTTGTATGTTAGATTGAAGGTAACTGTGATGTTTACTTGTATGTTAGATTGAAGGTAACTGTGATGTTTACTTGTATGTTAGATTGAAGGTAACTGTGATGTTTACTTGTATGTTAGATTGAAGGTAACTGTGATGTTTACTTGTATGTTAGATTGAAGGTAACTGTGATGTTTACTTGTATGTTAGATTGAAGGTAACTGTGATGTTTACTTGTATGTTAGATTGAAGGTAACTGTGATGTTTACTTGTATGTTAGATTGAAGGTAACTGTGATGTTTACTTGTATGTTAGATTGAAGGTAACTGTGATGTTTACTTGTATGTTAGATTGAAGGTAACTGTGATGTTTACTTGTATGTTAGATTGAAGGTAACTGTGATGTTTACTTGTATGTTAGATTGAAGGTAACTGTGATGTTTACTTGTATGTTAGATTGAAGGTAACTGTGATGTTTACTTGTTTGTTAGATTGAAGGTAACTGTGATGTTTACTTGTATGTTCAAATAAACAAATGTCATACATAAAGATATTTGACCAGGGAGGTCAAGGACTCTGTTGTGATGTTTGAAAAGTTAACATTGGGATGGTATTTAATTTCGCTATTTAGTATTGTTATAGACACAGGTTTTGCAATAGGATATAATGGAGAAGAGAAACATATCTGAATATCATACATGTATGTTTTATTGATATTTTGGTCAAATTTCAGCATGTTTATTTTGTTCAATTTCAAGATTTGACGTTTTTGTATACATACATGTACACAGTACTTTGCATCAAAGCTTGTATTATTTGATCTGTGTGGTAATCATTTCAAGTTAGGCTACATTTTCGGCATCATTATAATGCTTGACTTTAATGTAGTACTCATTGTCCTGTCTGTATCTTACAGATTCCAGCGGGACATTGTCTCATGCCTGTCGTAAGAAGGTGGTACAACAGTTTGCGTCGTCAGGTTGTTACAACAAGGATAGTGTGTGTAGTCTTCCTGTGCCTTCCATCCTTCACGAGTATCTCCTCTTCATGGAGTACGGTACTCACATCAGTGAAATAGTGCAAGACTCACTCAAGTACCTCACAATTAAAGAACATGCGGTCATCCATGAACTTCAGCCGGAACAAGGATGGGGATAGCCATGAATAAAACTGGAGACAAAACTATCGCAATACTTTTTAATTTGTACACAATGAAATTTAAATTTTGTTTTTAACCCAAAACTAATATATTAAGGCATTTTTGTAGGGGATGGGTGTCATTTGTTTTATTCCATGTAAGAAAACAGTCAATTTAAATTCTTACTGTGACCATAGAGCCCAGCTTGTCTCGTCACATTAGTACAAGTAAACATTGTAGTTATGTGTTGAGACAAGCTATCATAAAGAAAATGCTGTTTAAATCAGTTGGGTGTGGGGAGAAAAGAGCACTGTACCACATTGGTCTACTTAATTAATTTATCACAAACTCATAGTACATGTGTACCAATGGCTAATTGACTGCCAACGTTTATAAAACCATTTAATCAACTCATAAGGAAGTTTTACAAACGCTTGTGATGTTTATCGATGGACCATCAATCAAATAAGGTAGTGTACTGATCCTCTGAAGAGTGCTATAGAAATCATACGACAGGAAATAATATGTCAACAGAATTTAGAACTTTATAATGAGTTATAAGAAGGTATCCTATAATTGCTTACTGATGGAATTCAAATTAGTGGTTTTATCTTCATTGGAAAGACTGGCAATTTTGATAAATTGAAGTCACCTAGAATCGAATTGTTGTATATGTTTATGCAGTCATTAATCTGAAAACAACATAGCTTGATAGACCATGTAAAGCTACATTCCTGTAAAGTCGTATGTAGCTTGATGGACCATGTAAAGCTACATTCCTGTAAAGTCGTATGTAGCTTGATACACCGTGTAAAGCTACATTCCTGTAAAGTCGTTTGTGGTCTAAAATTAAAGCAACTGGTTGTTGATTGGGATAAGAATTTATTTAAGTACAATTTAGTTTAGAATATATTACTGAATGTCATCTTATCTGATCGAGAGATTTGTTCATTGCCTAGAAGCGTGCGTGTGAGATTGAAGTTGACAGCTTTATGTATATGTGATAATAAATTTCAAGTTATTTAAAGGACACAGTCATTTTAGAGAGGTTTGTAATTGATTCAGTATATGAACAGTACGTATTATGTCCCAGTGTCACAATCAAACCCTAACTTGAGCAGCTTGTTGTAACATTGGAGAATGAATTATTAAAGCTTAATAATCAGTCATGGAATTATCAAGCTTAATAATCAGTCATGGAATGATATCTATAAATATTATATATATCTGTAATGTTTTGAAAAAGTACATTTCGAAATTTTATCAGGAAGTTTTGAGAGATTAAAGTTGTGATGCAAGCCCAGGCCATAACTTTTCAAGTTTCAAAGCGACAAGGGTCAGTAGCTCTATGGCCATCTGTCAAAATGTCTACACATAGGCCATCAGGCTTTGGTACTCGCAGTTAGGCATACAATGATGTATGTATAATTGTAAGTACATATGTATAATGTATAAGAGTATCAGAAAGAGGAAGGTGAGAGTCCAGTGGCCAGTTATCCTTAAAGCATGATATATCTGTTAGTATATATTTCTGACAAATATTAGTGCTACATTGTATGCTTGTCATGTAAGAAAAGTTTTCAATATTTGATATATTTTATTGAGTCCAATATTTATTTACCAACTATTTGCTGTGAAATGAAATGAAATTTTATTGGTACAGTATAATATTTTTATCCATCATCAATTCTTTTAAGCTTATGATAGCCGTTTTTATTTTTCACAAGATCATTTAATGAATATTTTAATACAAAGTGTTCATGTGGATATAGTGAACGCCATTATTACTATAAACATGTATGGAGGATATGTGTGCCATTAATAATGTGATATGGCTACTGTGAATAAAGATGGATGCTGTGAAAATGTATTGTTAACAGTTAAGTGAACACATATGGATCTGTAAACTGGTCAGGATACTGAGACTTATATGGAAAATATAAACATGTATGGATACTGTCAACTTGTATGGATACTGTAAACAAGTATGGATACTTTAAACATGTATGGATACTTTAAACATGTATGGATACTGTAAACATGTATGGATACTGTAAACTGGTATGGATACTGTAAACATGCATGGATACTGTAAACTTGTATGGATACTGTAAACATGTATGGATACTAAACACGTATGGATACTGTAAATATGTGTGGATACTGTAAACATGTGTGGATACTGTAAACTTGTATGGATACTAAACACGTATGGATACTGTAAACATGTGTGGGTACTGTAAACACGTATGGATACTGTAAACATGTGTGGATACTGTAAACATGTATGGATACTGTAAACATGCATGGATACTGTAAACATGTATGGATACTGTAAACACGTATGGATACTGTAAACACGCATGGATACTGTAAACATGTATGGATACTGTAAACATGCATGGATACTGTAAACATGCATGGACACTGTAAACACGTATGGATACTGTAAACACGCATGGATACTGTAAACATGTATGGATACTGTAAACATGCATGGATACTGTAAACATGTATGGATACTGTAAACACGTATGGATACTGTAAACACGCATGGATACTGTAAACACGCATGGATACTGTAAACATGTGTGGATACTGTAAACATGTGTGGATACTGTAAACATGTATGGATACTGTAAACATGCATGGATACTGTTAACATGTATGTATACTGTAAACACGTATGGATACTGTAAACACGCATGGATACTGTAAACATGTATGGATACTGTAAACATGTATGGATACTGTAAACATGTATGGATACTGTAAACATGTATGGATACTGTAAACATGTATGGATACTGTAAACATGTATGGATACTGTAAACATGTATGGATACTGTAAACATGTATGGATACTGTAAACATGTATGGATACTGTAAACATGTATGGATACTGTAAACATGTATGGATACTGTAAACATGTATGGATACTGTAAACATGTATGGATACTGTAAACATGTATGGATACTGTAAACATGTATGGATACTGTAAACATGTATGGATACTGTAAACATGTATGGATACTGTAAACATGTATGGATACTGTAAACATGTATGGATACTGTAAACATGTATGGATACTGTAAACATGTATGGATACTGTAAACATGTATGGATACTGTAAACATGTATGGATACTGTAAACATGTATGGATACTGTAAACATGTATGGATACTGTAAACATGTATGGATACTGTAAACATGTATGGATACTGTAAACATGTATGGATACTGTAAACATGTATGGATACTGTAAACATGTATGGATACTGTAAACATGTATGGATACTGTAAACATGTATGGATACTGTAAACATGTATGGATACTGTAAACTTGCATGGATACTGTAAACTTGTGTGGATACTGTAAACATGCATGGATACTGTAAACATGTGTGGATACTGTAAACTTGTAATAATGCATATTTTACATGTGTTATGAATGTGTACTGTATTTTTCGTACAATCCACAAATACTTATTTTTATGACTTGTCTTCAAATTGTTTGGTGAAAGAAAGGTCAGTCTAAAAATATCCAATCTTAATTGCCTGAAGCATTATTTGTGAGGTTTGTGTGTTTGAATTCGGGATTGAATCTCTTCACAACTTATTGTGAGAACCCAGTAACTTGCACAAAACAAAGGGACAATAGCATTGCTGGGGTATAATTCTTTATAGAATTAAATGTACATGAGATTCAATGATGGCAAAATATGAATGTGTTCTATTTAAAGCAGGAATTTGTAGTGGAGTTTTAGTAAATATGGTTTATTGTTTAATTTTTATGAATGAAAAATTGCCATGGTAATTATATGCCATTGCTTTAGAAGAGATGATTCAGGTTGTGAAAAAATAAACATTACCTGGTATTTTAATGATGTGTGGCGTAAAGAGTATGATGTGATTACAATTACCAATATATATTGCCGGCTGTTTTCACAGGGTTTAGTTTTCACCATTTCTTTGAAAATCATTTAACTAACAATTTCCATGATTTAAAAAGTTAATGGCTGAGAATTATGACCAAGTTTTCATGCTTAGTCCTGCCTCAGATGTACCATATGTATAAGAAGCATAATTTATATGGAACACAAGTGCTCACAATTCAGCCACATGATATTGCAGATCATAAAAGATATACGTATTATTAATATATGACTATAGATTTCAGAAACGACATTATAGTTAACAGTGAAAATTTTGATTACCATAATTGTACACATTTATAACCTTTCACAGTCACATTTATGACTGACGAAATTGCGAAACGTGAACAAAAATAACATGCTTTACTGTACCAGCTAAGGTAGCAGTGTACAGTAGCGTTCGATGGCCATGGGCAATATTTTTGTACAATGAATATCCCCTGTAATAACACATATATCAAAATTTATAAAAGAAATATCAGCACTAAAATTGGCATATACATGATAAAGTGGACTATGTGGGCTTCATAATTTTTCAACAACAAAAAATCGACTTTGGTTTGAGACTACAGTTTTGGCCATTTACAAATCTGTGTCTACACAACAAAAGCTATCTTTTCATGTAGTCTATTTTTGTACTCGGTACATGTGTAAATATTGTGAATAATCAACCGGGTTGACCTATGCTAAAACGTGAGTACTTCTGTTACCAAGTAGGTGATATTTAATTAAAGACAGGTTTTAAGAAAAATTACTACTTGGGGGGTTAATTTTTTGGTTTAAATCATGTTTTTTGCATTTTTTGGTGATTTTTGATGTGGTAATCATGGTTTTCACAAGTCCAAAATCTGGGGGAAACACTTTTTGAAAAAAAAAAAATTCTAAAAAAATGAATTCAAAATGTAGTTTATAAATATATATATATATATATATATGTAGGTGTGTTGCGCAGGATGAATCCACTATCCATATCTGAGACTTGCCCTTTATTTTTAGGATCAAGCCATTTCTATACTGTACTCTGCTACCTTATCGAAGCCTCCAGCTTCATGTTAATTACCACAATCATTGTGTACTAAGTAATTTTGTAAATCAATCAATCTTTTTTTTTTATTATATCAAAAAATACTATAAAACAAAAATAAAATATGAAACATGTCAAAATGTATTGGATATTGTCCGTGTTATATTTGCATACAATGTTAGTTATCTAGGTGTATTCTTTCCATATGAGCATAGTAATAACACAGTGAACAACCTATTTGTACTGGTGTTATTTTATATCTGATCCGTAATACAAACAGATGCATTGTAAGGAAAGAACCTCAACACCGAAAATTCTTGAAAGCACAAAATTTTGGATTCGACTGGTTTGACCAAATTTTCAAATGTACATTGTTGTTTGTTTTGCTGGGAAAATCAAAACATTTATGTTGTATTGTAGGTTTAATTACCAGCTCACGTTAACTTCTTTGACGGAGATCAAGTGAATTCTTGATTTTCTACCTCAGACCTGCAACCGAGAGTCTACTGATACCCTGAAGAGATTGTTTGTTCTCCTTTGCGGTAAAACTAAAACTGATTGTCCTGCAAAATGTTGCAGTTGTAAGCAGTGTAAATTACTATAGAGATCAAGTACCATGGGCCGAAACGGTCACCTGAGTCCTACAGTATTTATTTTTGTTGTTGAAATAAGTATAACGTTAACTTAAGTTTGTCAGGACCACGAGCTGATCATTCCTAGACCGAGTTTCAGTTAAATCGGCCTATTAGAATTTGTTTTTAAGTTTGAAATAGTTTTTCAAAATGGCAGCCATGGTGGCCATATTGGATTTCTGATCGACACGAAAAATAACAACACTTTGTCAGGACCACGAGTCGATCATTCCTACCAGGTTTCAGTTCAATCGGCGCAGTAGAACTTGATTTTAAGTTTGAAATAGTTTTTCAAAATGGTACCTGTGGTGGCCATATTGGATTTCTGATCGACCCGAAAAATAACAACACTTTGTCAGGACCATGAGTCGATCATTCCTACAAAGTTTCAGTTCAATCGGCCCAGTAGAACTTGACTTTAAGTTTGAAATAGTTTTTCAAAATGGCAACCGTGGTGGCCATATTGGATTTCTGATCGACACGAAAAATAACAACACTTTGTCAGGACCTTGAGTCGATCATTCCTACAAAGTTTCAGTTCAATCGCCCCAGTAGAACTTGACTTTAAGTTTGAAATAGTTTTTCAAAATGGCGGCCTTGGCGGCCATATTGGATATCTGATCGACCCGAAAAATAACAACACTTGGTCAGGGAGATGTCAGTAACCTTCCCATGAAATATTAATGAAATCCCTTTGCCAGTATTTCAGCTAAAGTTGAAAATGTAAAATGTTAACGGACAACGGACGAAGACGGATAGCAATAGGTCACTTGAGCTAAAGCTCAAGTGACCTAAAAAAACTATCACCATTTTCCAAGAAAAATTTGGCATGATACAGATTTGGTAATAAAGTAAAGGAGGTGCATAAAGGAATTGCTTCAACAAGAGATGAAATGGTGGACCCTGAAATGTTGCAGTGAGCAAGTCGGCGAATGAAACAAACACTATGTCTAAGTTTTAACTTAAATCTTATTGTTTATTTTGCTACATCGATATTAAATAACTTCTGGGCAGGCATTGTCTACATTTGAATAAGGTTTCTACAACTTTGTTTCAAGTTTGGTTAAAATTGACCAAATAGAACTTGAAAGAGATATTGAAACTGTCTCAGCCAATCAGAAGTTAGGGTGGCCATCTTGGATGATTTTGAATAACAACAATAAACATGGTCACAAGTGAATTATTTGTTTCAAGATGGTGAAATTTACTTGAAATTAGTAGGGCATTACAACCAATTGGATTTCCAATCAGTTTGAATAAAAGACACTTTCTCATGACCAGAAAAGGAACATTTTCACCATACTCTTCAGAAGTTAAAAATGTTAAGATTGATGGAGAGACAATAGCCATTTGTAAATAACAACAATACAATATTTATCTTTCACATAGACATTTATTAATGCCACACATCAACATATTCAATGGAGCAGGTTTAACCAATTTAACAGGAGTGACATGGAAAGTCCTACACACCATGTGTGGAGAAAACCATGACAGCAGAATAATAGAAAACATTTTCTCATGAGATATTTTTGACATTTAATTAAGTCTTACTTTTATCAGATTTCAAAACAATTGATTTATTATATTCTTCTAAGTACAAGAAAAACAGACCAATTTTCCATTTTTAATACAAGTAGATGTTTGAATATCCAAAACCTTGAACAAAACACAGTTATCATACTGATCACAAGGACACAAATATAGCCTGCTTTTAACTCTTTAAATAATTTAGCATTTAACTTGATATATTATGTCAGCCACAGAGCATTACAAGCTGTCACAGATTTGTTATTTTACAGTAAACCTTTCATTGACGTCTTCCCCCAACAACACAATAAGGTAATGAAATTTATAATGATAAGTTACATTCCGAGTTAAATGAATTGTAAGACAAAAGGTTTTTATTTTGTTAACAGCAATAGAAAAACAATGGTCTGACAACTAGGTTCATTTATATGTATATGTGTCTCAGGTGGTGAAACATATTATTTATCCATGATATAGCAATGGGTCTGGGGGCTTGGTAAGTGAAATTTATATTAGAACGTACACGTAAAACACTTTTTGATTATTCTCGTAGGGGACTGTAACACAATATATAATAGCTAGAGCTCACCTGCTGCTACTATGCGCTTATAAAATCAATGAATAGAAAATGACAGCCTTGTATTGCAGCACCTTGCTAACCTAGGTTAATTTTGGTAAATATCTGCTTAATCGTTCTTGGGAAGAAGACTTTCATGAAATACAAGAATATTTATGATGAATTTTAATCTTCAGTTCAAAGAACTTTTTAGAAATTGAGACATCTACATGTATGTATGAGTTGGTGGCACATGTATTTGACAGCAGGTGGTAAGGAACAAGCAAATATACAATATACATGTTAATGTAAAAATCAGCAAAGTGAGACACAATAAGATAAATATGATTGGTAAATCAGATTGAGTGCTGAACCTGGAAGACTTTTAAAAAAGATAATTTTGTACAAAAAATTGCAAGGCAGTCACTTGTAAATAATTGAAATTTCACTGGGAATATCAAAATGGTATGCAAATTAATCCGATAATCCGAAGTTATAATTTTGTTGTTCATTTTCAAACATATTCAATGAAGGAAGTTAACCCTGAGGTAAGTTATATCTATGCACTCCAAACTCTACAGAAAATGGTAAAACTTGAGCCCAATATGAACTGTTTACAGACTTTCATTACATTACCATATTAAATAAGCTTCCATTTAGGTAATTCCTAAGGTTTTCTGCTAACTCAAGGTATGTACATATTTTGTATAATATCTCCAACAAATGTGAAATTATTCATGACTATCAAGCTCTTTCAACATAATAACAAATGTATGAAAAATCAAAATTTGACAAAGTTGTTACCTTCCCCATTCAAATAGAAATGGTTCAAAATAGTTACAATTGAATATTCAATCTGAAAATATTGTCGATAAATATTTCACATATAAATCTTGCTTCCAAAGATCACAAGAGTAGCAGTGATATATTAAGTATTTAATATTAGAAAGAGAAAAAATATTTACTATCGTAAACATTTTAACTGTAATAAATTGTGGTTGTGTGTAACAAAAAATTATTAAAATATGGTTATATTTAACAATGAAATCCAGATTCATTTTCCAATAAAACAATGTCTGGAATGAACAGGATGAACTGGATTAAGAATTTACCATGGCAACGGGAAATTAAACAATGCATTCATAAGAAACGGGATAGACAATAAACCAAATTACAAAAGAAATCCGACTATGATTACTTGCACAGCAACAGTTATAGCGATAAAAACGGGAAATCTATTCCTCATCAAAAGCACAAAGAAGTAAAGCGAGAAGAAAAGCATGGAGAAAACATGTAACTATTTTTTCAAATGGCTAAGAGTGCTTAAATTTTATGGAAGTTTAACTTGTTTTCACATTTGAAAAATATACATGTATATCATTATGATATAAACCCTGCAAATCCTGTTGCCTTTCTGAGAGACAGCTAGTTTGAACTATAGACAATTTATGATATGTGAAATTGATCAAGTGAAATTATACCCTGTGAAGTTTTAGGAAAAGAACCGTAAAAGTTTGACCCCATGGAAATAGAAATTTATAAAAATGTAGTCTGTATCACTGGTAATGAGTTTCCATTTATGCAAAATTTAGTGCAATCACATGTCACAAATCCAATATATTTCAGGGAGATACTGAAGCACAGTGTGGCCTTAAAGAAGGATGGTAAATTTCACTAAGATTGTATATTAAACATTGTACAAATGAATCTGAACATACAACCAGGCAATGACAAGTCTTTAGGGGGTAACTATTTTCTTAAATACAGAAATACTTTACTGTCAATGTGTACACCAGTATAACTTACACCGTGGTAGAGTATACTTTACTGTCAATGTGTACACCAGTATAACTTACACCGTGGTAGAGTATACTTTACTGTCAATGTGTACACCAGTATAACTTACACCGTGGTAGAGTATACTTTACTGTCAATGTGTACACCAGTATAACTTACACCGTGGTAGAGTATACTTTACTGTCAATGTGTACACCAGTATAACTTACACCGTGGTAGAGTATACTTTACTGTCAATGTGTACACCAGTATAACTTACACCGTGGTAGAGTATACTTTACTGTCAATGTGTACACCAGTATAACTTACACCGTGGTAGAGTATACTTTACTGTCAATGTGTACACCAGTATAACTTACACCGTGGTAGAGTATACTTTACTGTCAATGTGTACACCAGTATAACTTACACCGTGGTAGAGTATACTTTACTGTCAATGTGTACACCAGTATAACTTACACCGTGGTAGAGTATACTTTACTGTCAATGTGTACACCAGTATAACTTACACCGTGGTAGAGTATACTTTACTGTCAATGTGTACACCAGTATAACTTACACCGTGGTAGAGTATACTTTACTGTCAATGTGTACACCAGTATAACTTACACCGTGGTAGAGTATACTTTACTGTCAATGTGTACACCAGTATAACTTACACCGTGGTAGAGTATACTTTACTGTCAATGTGTACACCAGTATAACTTACACCGTGGTAGAGTATACTTTACTGTCAATGTGTACACCAGTATAACTTACACCGTGGTAGAGTATACTTTACTGTCAATGTGTACACCAGTATAACTTACACCGTGGTAGAGTATACTTTACTGTCAATGTGTACACCAGTATAACTTACACCGTGGTAGAGTATACTTTACTGTCAATGTGTACACCAGTATAACTTACACCGTGGTAGAGTATACTTTACTGTCAATGTGTACACCAGTATAACTTACACCGTGGTAGAGTATACTTTACTGTCAATGTGTACACCAGTATAACTTACACCGTGGTAGAGTATACTTTACTGTCAATGTGTACACCAGTATAACTTACACCATGGTAGAGTAACTGTAAGTCTATTTTTCATCATTGAATTTTAAGATGAATTTATCTACAGTTAAATAAAATTGATTTATTCAAACAAATATTAACTCAACATATGTCTTATGAGGTCCCTTTATGACCTTGATTAAACAGAAAGGAAATTCTGAGATTGTGTGGAGGTGAAAATTGTAAAGGGGATAGAAAATCGTTACGGTGGAGAATTTAATCTGATAAAAGTTTAATAGGAGAACACCTCTCATGTCTACAACCACTATATTTTAATTTATGATTATATTTGTATCACACTCGGAGGCAGACAGTGGTACAAATATACCTAAAACATATTTGAAAATTGTGAAGGTTAAATTAGTCATTTGTTTCATGTACAACATACTTAAATAACACAAAGCTCTGTCTGGAGATAGATCTGCAATTCTTGATATCATTAGTTCATTATGGTTTTTTTTATATCATTAAAGTAGAAATACTGAAATAAATAATAGTTTAAGATATTTTTACTGAAGATATAACTCATTTCGTTTGGTGTATCTAATTTTTTGCACATTTAAAAACCTTAAGCTTAGAATAACCTTAGACAGAAGATAAGCTGATGTCTCCCTTTTGGGTCCAATACAACATCTTAAGATAACATGTTAGACTATGCTAGATAGTACATTACAGACTATTTATTATGCAACAAAATACCACAATATTCTTGTACACATTCTCATTGCATTGTCCGCCATTTCACAACGTACAACATTGTACACTGACAACGTTAGTGAAGCTGGGGCGAACACAGACGCGGACACAGACGCGGACACGGACACAGACGCGGACACACGGACACGGACGCAGACGCGGACGCTGACACAGACGCGGACACAGACGCGGACACCAATACATGTCTTCATACTAACGTCTACATAAACCTACTACAGACGCGGACACAGACGCAGACACCAATACATGTCTTCATACTAACGTCAACATATACCTACTACAGACGCGGACACATACGCGGACACCAATACATGTCTTCATACTAACATCTACATATACCTACCACAGACGCGGACACAGACGCGGACACGGACACAGGCGCGGACACACTGACACGGACGCAGACGCGGACGCTGACACAGACGCGGACACAGACGCGGACACGGACACAGGCGCGGACACACTGACACGGACGCAGACGCGGACGCTGACACAGACGCGGACACAGACGCGGACACCAAAACATGTCTTCATACTAACATCTACACATACCTACTACAGACGCGGACACAGACACGGACACCAATACAAGTCTTCATACTAACGTCTACACATACCTACTACAGACGCGGACACAGACGCAGACACCAATACATGTCTTCATACTAACATCTACATATACCTACCACAGACGCGGACACAGACGCGGACACGGACACAGACTCGGACACACGGACACGGACGCAGACGCGGACGCGGACACAGACGCGGACACAGACGCGGACACGGACACAGACGCGGACACACGGACACGGACGCAGACGCGGACGCGGACACAGACGCGGACACAGACGCGGACACCAAAACATGTCTTCATACTAACATCTACATATACCTACTACAGACGCGGACGCAGACGCGGACACCAATACATGTATTCATACTAACGTCTACATATACCTACTACAGACACGGACACAGACGCGGACACCAATACATGTCTGCATACTAACGTCTACATATACCTACTACAGACGCGGACACATACGCGGACACCAATACATGTCTTCATACTAACGTCTACATGTACCTACTACAGACGCGGACACAGACGCGGACACCAATACATGTCTTCATTCTAACGTCAACATAAACCTACTACAGGCGCAATACTAGCTCTTTAGAGCAAACATTGCTTTATGTCTACAACACAAAATAGATCCTGTTTCCTACCTCATACTATCTAACATATAAGCACACACCCCTCACCTACAAATTTCATTTTATCTATCACCTTAATCCTCAAATTGTTCATTTTGATAAAAATTCCATTGAGATCAGCAATAATTGAATTATTCACGCAAATGCNAATTACACAGGTGCGCAAATTACATGGGTTTTTACGGTATATATAAATATATCTTATATGTAGTACAGTGTAATTTCCTCAAGAAAATAACCCTACTAAGCAATTCTCCCTCTTAACCCTTTCAACCTTATGTAACTTTAGTAGACACTACCGTGCATTGATATGGATGAGTCCATTATGGTTTACAGTGGTGAAAGGGTTAAGAGGCCACCATTTTTTTTTAAACCCACAAAGCAGTTATCTAATATATATTAATACTCTATAAATAGACAACCTCTGTAAAGAGACAACCTCTGAAAAGAGACCACATTGATTCTTCCCCTGGTTTGATTATTAATGCATGGTACTTTGTACATATTGCAGGGTATTAAACTAGGGATGGAGTTGGAGCAGTCATAATGATCAGTCGAAGATGGAGTTAAAATTAACTCGGGATGAAGTTTACAATAGACTATCACAATTAACCTACACCGAACAATGGAGGATGAAGTATGTGGGATGACTTTGGTAATGAGACAAAAACAAATTTAAATGATGAGTTAAATATGTAAGTTTGGCTATAACTATCACAATTGCACCATATTTACAGGATGTATATTATTGACGTGGACGATGAAGGATTCTGACTTGAGGATCAAACTCCAAAATGACTGTCATGGTCTTATCAAACAATGGCTGATAATGATCTGAAATGACTGTCAAAGTTTCACCAAATGATGCAGCATGAACATTTCAGGAGTGAGGGGGTAATGATTCAGTGTAAAACTTCCATCAAATAATGTGGAATAATTATTAAAAGTTTGATAATGACTGTCATAATGTCAGTAAACAATGAGGAATACCAGTAATGATCTGACGACGGCTAACAACTACGATAACTCCAAAGAAGATTCTCCTAAGCAATACGGACCGTCACTGACAAACCCAACAAACAAAAAATCTCAACTTGTCATAACAACACCAAATCAACATGACAGTCAAATTCTCACAATATGCACTGTTAGTTACCTATAGTTAATTCAGGACAGATACATTTTTTGTGTTCACAATTAGTTTGTTCCACTCACAAATTCTTAAAAAAAAAAATGTTCTTGGGGCGAAGAAAATCGTTGATGAATTCCACCCAAAGTTACCAGATTTTCCAAAATAACGCAAGAGTTCAGGCCATTGATGTTTGAATCCCGGGCTATAATAAAAGAAACTTGAGCTAATCACAAGTTTATACACGCTACCAATTGAAATTATCATATAATTTTATCTCCTTTTGGATATAACTCACAAAATAGGCATTTCCGAAGTAAACTTGATGTACAGCTTATTTAAACTTTTCTCCATCAATTCTAAACTGTCATCTATGGAATTTCTTGCTGAAGAAAAAACACAAGGAATGAAACAAAACCCTGTCTACATATCATCCAATGGTTAAAAACACTGCATTCTTCTGAAAATACCCATAAAGAGGAACCATCTCTTTTTCAGTCACTGTAACCCTGACTTGGTATTGCTTTGAAGGTTGTCTCCATGGTAAATTGAAACATATATATTAATCTATACTGAGTCTGTTTACATGATCACTCTCAGCCATTGTTGTTATGTGGCTTTGTAATCTGATTGTCTGTTGTCATGACAGATATTTCCCATCTGAAAAAAAAGAGATAAAACAAGCTTACAAGACATTTCTTCTCCTGTTATATAATGTAGCAACAAATTTGATAGCAGCAGAAGTATGTATTACATTAAAGAATTGTGTTTCAATTATCATCACTTAATAAAGTATCTTAATCAAATCAATTTCAAGAATAATATTTCTAAGACATAATCAATTGAAATTAAATAATTGCTAGTAAGTTTATCTTTACAAAGATTAAAAAAAAAAACGATCTTCTCCATGAAAAACAACATTCTTTACCTTAAGAAACTTGGTAAACACTGTGTTTCCAATTTGTGTTCTATCACAGCAATTTGACATAACGTCTTCAAAGATGGGGCTAAAAAATAAGTGGTTCTATAAGTTGGTAACATTTGAGATAGTAGTTTAATTTATAACACAATACACACAAACTATTTTTAACTCAATACATAAAGCCAATTTGTTCAAAAGATGGGTTGAAGAATAGGGATCCCAATTTTGGTGAAATGAAACCACACATATTGATTAGGTAGTGTCTGTTTAGTGTGAAATTTAAAATTAAAATCAAAGCAATATATAGAATGTCGTTAGCATTTCTTCCTTTTATATGAATAAGTTTAGAGTATATGTTTATCTTATTTGGATTCTGCAAAGTTCTGCTCATAGTTCGACAGACACTGACATATATAAATTGATTATGTTATATAACTACAGCTATCAATAGTGAGATGTAACAGTAACTGATGGGCACACAGGCTAAATAATGATTCTGCATGTCTTACCAAAGTCTAATACATGTAAGTCAGAGTGATCCGTTAAGTCTTTCTCCGTATTGGTGGACTCGGAGTTGGGGGTGGGACTACAAACAAAAAAGGAGGGTTTTACCAGTATTAGACAAACCAGCAACGACATGAATAGAATTAAACTCAATTTCAAAGAAATCTTTAGTTCACATGACTATAAATGACAACTGTATTAATAACAGCCATTCAGATTTACACAACAAAAACACCAATACAATTGATCTATGTAAAACGGTCACATTGCAAGAAAACAATACTGAAGTCATTTTAACAATAAACATTTTCATTCCTTAACATGTTTTCTTGGTAAATATTAACATCGAAGCAACAGAATTTATAAATCAATTTTCTGTTTAATGTTTGATCTTTTTGTTTTAAAAATGTGTTATCTCAGACATTATTCAAAATCAAAAGTTTCCTTAAAAATAACCATGCACACTTTATTTTCAGATATCAGTGCCGAGGCTACCTAGGGCGACATACCCAGTTCCTCTGAACAGGAACACTTTCTACATGTACTTAAGACAACATACCTAGTTCCTCCGAACAGGAACACTTTCTACATGTACTAAAGACAACATACCTAGTTCCTCTGAACAGCAACACTTTCTACATGTACTTAAGACAACATACCTAGTTCCTCCGAAAAGGATCACTTACTACATGTACTTAAGACAACATACCTAGTTCCTCTGAACAGGAACACTTTCTACATGTACTTAAGACAACATACCTAGTTCATCTGAACAGGAACAATTTCTACATGTACTTAAGACAACATACCTAGTTCCTCTGAACAGGAACACTTTCTACATGTACTTAAGACAACATACCTAGTTCCTCCGAACAGGAACACTTTCTACATGTACTTAAGACAACATACCTAGTTCCTCCGAACAGGAACACTTTCTACATGTACTTAAGACAACATACCTAGTTCCTCCGAACAGGAACACTTTCTACATGTACTTAAGACAACATACCTAGTTCCTCCGAACAGGAACACTTTCTACATGTACTTAAGACAACATACCTAGTTCCTCCGAACAGGAACACTTTCTACATGTACTTAAGACAACATACCTAGTTCCTCCGAACAGGAACACTTTCTACATGTACTTAAGACAACATACCTAGTTCCTCCGAACAGGAACACTTTCTACATGTACTTAAGACAACATACCTAGTTCCTCCGAACAGGAACACTTTCTACATGTACTTAAGACAACATACCTAGTTCCTCCGAACAGGAACACTTTCTACATGTACTTAAGACAACATACCTAGTTCCTCTGAACAGGAACACTTTCTACAAGTACTTAAGACAACGTACCTAGTTCCTCCAAACAGGAACACTTTCTACAAGTACTTAAGACAACGTACCTAGTTCCTCCGAACAGGAACACTTTCTACATGTACTTAAGACAACGTACCTAGTTCCTCCGAACAGGAACACTTTCTACATGTACTTAAGACAACATACCTAGTTCCTCCGAACAGGAACACTTTCTACATGTACTTAAGACAACATACCTAGTTCCTCCGAACAGGAACACTTTCTACATGTACTTAAGACAACATACCTAGTTCCTCCGAACAGGAACACTTTCTACATGTACTTAAGACAACATACCTAGTTCCTCCGAACAGGAAAACTTTGGTGTCAATTACGCAACAGCATTGTCTCCGTCTGGCACAGGGACCTTGACCTTTGACTTTAATTGTTGACCACTGCATCTTCACTGAAAATGATATGTTCAAGCTTTCCTGAGGTTTCTTAATCACAGAGGGGTTAAACCTTTGAAATTACATTGTAAAACTGATTGTTATGAAAAATCTTTTCCAACAGTAAATGATAAAATTTTATTTAGTATCCCCATGAAAGAAAATGTATTGGAAACACATAAATCGAATAGGGTGTTGCTACTTACTATCTGGTAGACGGTCAACCACATTTCAATGGCAGTGCACTGTTATCACTTACCTGGATCAAATTTGAAGACATCTTTGAAGTGCATGTCATGTTTTCCACTGTATCCCCCAAATATATATAGGTTGTCTTTAAATACAACTGAAAAATAAAAGTTACAACATAAAATCACAACTTACAAAAGTTGATACATTAAGTATCCTCTGTAGATAACATAAACAATATTTTCTAAAGTAAGTGTCCTGTAAGTGTCTCCTGTAGCAACTGTAGTATAATCTTATTTTTGAAGTGTCCACTGTAGGGACTGTAGCCTGATACATGTATTATTTATGAAGAAATCTCTCCAGAGCTGTTTGTCAAATAAACTGTGACAAGGACATACTTATTCAAGCACTTTAATATTCAAGGAACTCTAGCTTGCTCTTATTACTACAGTAAGCATCCTCTGTAGTGACAGTAGCTCACTCAGACTTCTGAAGTGTTCTCTGTAGTAGTCATAGCCTATTCTTTTGTTCCATCTCTCTAGTGTTGATACATTGGTCACAAAAAGACCACAAAGAATTCTATAGTGGGCAGGAAATAATCCTACCTCGGAAAATTCTGTGCTCACACCAGTAATAGAAACCAGACTATCCACATTGGACGGTCAGTGACTTACATGCTGAATGGCTACGGCGACCGACCGGCGGGGTGCCGAGCGTCACTGGCTCATGCCATGTGTTGGTCATGGTGTCAAACACCTGGATTTTATTGCAGTATATCTCCTTGTTTGTAAATATATCTCCGCCCTCATCACTCCGACCCCCGAAGATGTACATATTGTTACCCACACCGGTGGCTGTGTGAAAGTCTCGCCATATTGCAGGGGTGCCCTGAAATGGTTAATCAGTAAGATTTTACTGAACGATAATTTTGTACATGTATTCAAATCATTTAAAAAAGAAAAGAAAAATGAATTTATTATACATGCATTTCTTTAAGCTTGATTTGCGCTTTCAAGACCAAATACCAAATCAAATTTTATACACATTTCTCTTTCTACGTAGGTTCAATAAATGCTTACCTTTGGATGCACAGCACTCCAGGACAGAGTAGAAAAATCGAGAGCATGGATTTCATTGGAAAATCTATCAACCTGCAAACAAAAGCATAAAGTTAAAATTTAAACATACTCACAGTCCACCTACATGTATCTCTCTCTTAAAGGCCATTACATGGGCGCTTTTGTTCATAATTGCTTTATGTAATATATATAAAAGTAGTGTTTTTATTTATGTTCTTTGTTCAGGATTTTGTGTCCTTGCAACAGCTATGGTCCTACAAAAACTGCATCCTCAGATGATGGGGCCACCTTAACCATTTCACCACTGTAGACCATAATGGACTAATCCAGATCAATGCATGGTAGAGTTTATTAAAGTTGCATAGGGGTGAAAGGGTTACAGTGTCAGCTCACTGAAATGTCCTAACCTTGACAAGGCGGCACGACACTCATCTGGTCACATTAATTGACCACAGGCTTACTGACACGAGGTGCCTATGGAGACACCATCGAATACAAAGAGAAGGCAGGCGAGAAGAGAAAATGTCCATATTTTCCCAATATAGTCACTCTGATGATTCTCTATAACACATGTTACATGGTAAATGATCTAGAAACACACAAACATGTACAGACGACTCACCTCTTCCTCATATCCACCAAAGATGAACATCTTATTGTTGATGACACAGGCAGAATGGCCGTCTCTTGCAATAGGAATTTTACCACCAGTTTCTGGACAAGACCATTTCAATTTTGCTGGGAGAGAAAATAAAAGACATGGTAGGAATTCTTGCTGGAGTTATATATTGACATTTCCTGGAAAAGCAAATCTGTTTTTCCATAAAAGTCTAGGAACTAATACATGTACATCTTATTATTGTCCCAGTTAATGACAAACAATAGACCTTTGCATTTAAAATAACTGATTCAGAAAACAGACAAAGTCTCTATATCTTTGTCATTAACAATATGGCAGAATTTGCCTCGTGAATTTCACAGTCTTACAGAGGCCTGGAATATGATTTGAAAGGTTGGTTCCTACCAATCATACTTACTGCTGTCAAAGCAGAAAAGGATAGAACAAGCACCATCAACATCATTGCGACCTCCCCACACATAGGCGTTATCCTCGTACGCAACCGCTGTGTGTCCGTAACGTTGGTATGGTGAGAGGGAGTATTGGGGGTCATTCAATTTAGGAATGGGCAGTAGTGTCCAGCGTAGAGAAACTAGATGTTTAATACAGAACATTGGACTCAGTAAGAAACACAAAACATAAAAAAATGCACTAAGTTATACTGAAATTTCAGGGTAGTTTGTTTCTTTAGCAGATTTAGTTTAACCCTTTCACCGCTATAGACCATAATGGACCCCTCCAAATCAATGCACAGTAGAGTCTACCAAAGTTACGTAGGGGTGAAAGGGTTAACAGATCAAGTTGATGATGTACCTATAAACTTCCACTGTCAGTTGGTACATGTGAATTTCAAACAGTTAATATATCTGAACATATACTTCACTGTACAAAAATTTCATTTGAGATTCCATTTTATAGATTTCAAATACTGTATATCAACTCAAATTTTTTTTTTTTAATGTATTTCAATTAAGGTGGATTACAATAGCTGGGGCACATTCAAATAAATCAAATTGTGTAATGAAAGACAGATCACTATTTCACTTGATCATTTCAAAGACATATTTTTAGGAAAGGAATTAATACAATAAAATAGCTGGGAAATGCTGATAATTTTAACAATACATAAAGCAAAATAAATGTAAAACATATTCTGATTTTTTTTTCTACCTATCATTATTAACAGTACAGTCTGTTGTCAACAGAACAGCTGGAAGGAGCTGGAGAAATTGCACGAGTTGGCAAAATCAGCAAATTGGGGAATTTGTTTCCACTGAGATTATACCTGTCATGGAGACTGAAGTAGCAGTAATGAAACGTGCCTGAAGCTAATGTTACCTGTATCGAGGATGTGTACATCCATTGGCCGTGTTGTCTCATAGTCCTCCCCAGTGCAGTAGCCACCAAAACTGAAGATCCTGTCACGGATGGCCACTGCAGCATGATTGACACGCCTAGGTCCGCCCTCTAAATTCACTGTCCACCTCTGCATGATTACACGCTGAAACAAACCATCAAACATTTTGTGATGTAAGTAATTGATATTCAAAAATTAAGGGTCATTTATGAATTTATGATACAGACACAGACTATGAGCGTTGGATTCATCTCCGACCACCAGACAGACAAGGGCTCCAAAAAATATAGATCTTAAATTTTACTTTGAGGAAAACTTTTGAAAAATACACATATCATTGGTATGTGCAGGGACAAATGAAATCAGCCCTGACAAAAACATGTGTTGCTTCAAGAGGAAATACTAAAAATCTTGACATGATTTATCGGTGATCAATGAGGTTGGGGTTGAATCTGCCAATAAATGAATTTTACACCGCTGTAACTACAACTGTCTAAATATCTAAGTCATTTGTTGGTGTTTGTATATGTTACTAGGTATCTTTGGGACCTGTGTGATTATACGTTGTATGCAGATGAATCTTGATCAGTGGTCATTAAAACCTTACACTTGTTCTGTACCCATTGTGATCGTATAATTAACTGATCATGGTGATACCTTTACTTCAAATACTGCTAATTATAAGTCAACTGGAAGTAAACTGAGCATTCTTTCAGGAATACTACACCATTTCAATATTGCTGATAATAATCATGGCATTTGTTGAGGTCCTGTTTCAGGTCATCAGATACTTCTACTTGGTAGTTTAACCTGTTCACCCTGAGGTAACTTGAGTAGACTCTACCATACATTCATCTGGATGAGTCCATGATGGTATACAGTGTACATGTTGAAAAGGTTA
Source organism: Mizuhopecten yessoensis (assembly GCF_002113885.1). Classification (NCBI taxonomy): domain Eukaryota; kingdom Metazoa; phylum Mollusca; class Bivalvia; order Pectinida; family Pectinidae; genus Mizuhopecten; species Mizuhopecten yessoensis. The sequence goes on along the minus strand of NW_018406987.1, from coordinate 8,101 downwards.
ATTGATGATAATACTGTAGTGTCCAGTAAATGTCATCTATCATTGTAGTTAATTAAGATGACTTCGCATGGTTTTTTGGACGATCCAAATTTCTATTAGTAATACTTTATTTTGAAGGGCAGAAAGTCATCTACTAGTGTCCATGCACCATTCTCCAAGTGGTTTCAGGTCAATGTGGAGTCAACTCCAGCATTCCATACTGCTGATGGTCCGGAGCCAATTGCCCAATCCTTTTTATCACTCTGATGATGATATCATCACATGGCAGTTTTCTCCATGACCTTCCTCCGCCAAGAAATGTAGCCATGTCATAATAAATGTTCTGCTTTGCTTAAATTTGTTGTTTACAATGTACCCCATGTTGTGTTAAGAAAATGAGAAGAAAATTATGATGCAGTGTGTCAAATATTCTTGGGCAGCCCGATGACATTTTTCCTGGGGTACATAATAATTAAAGTGCCATCTCTCTAAATGTCATAGCCTGGATATGACAGTGTGACATTCTTTCGAGTCACATTATACTGACAAGGGGTTGACCAGTTCCAACAGGGTACAGAGGTTTCCATACTCAGTAATTTTGGTACAGAAATGTTTTAATACTTAAAGCTTGCCAAAACTAAAAAGTAATTTTGATATTTTATAAAATGTGTTGCAGATTTTTTTTTTAATCTTCTTCAGCATTTTTCTATTTTACAAAACAACTTATTCTTAGATACAAATTAATACTGGGTACCAAAACATCTAGGATCTGTCCTTACTGCCAAAGAACATATACCATATATTGAAACATCATATAACAAAACATAGGCTTCTTTTTTCGTAACAATATACATACAATTTATCTACGTTGTAGGTACCATCCAATACACTGATGCATTCAGACTTATCATCAAAGTATTATTACAGTTATAACAAGCCATACGAATTGATAGGTCTCGCCTGTGAAACTAACTTATTCGCAAAACCTTAAAGTTGATGGAGATGCTGACAAAGTCAATGGACCATGAAAGGTAGGCATTCTAAAACCTTATCAAACTTGAGGGTACCCTCAGGTATAAAAAAAACCCGACAATTTTGTTGTTGGAAACCGCACCCCTGTGGACAAATGGTTATTTATTGGACGTCATTTCAATCACGTGCATAGACGGTCATACACTGTCACCAAAGGGTCTTGCTGACAGTAAGCCATTTAAGGTCGGGGTTGTTTAAATGTAAATAACTATAAGATAGACACAAAAAATCCGTCGTCCTATATTTCATCACAAAATCCTTCCAAAGTATAAACAACCATGACAACCAAAGCATAACTTAAATTACATAAAACATAATTTCAACTTGACCCTGTGCTGTGACAATCCCTGGTCTGCTGATCAGCTGGCATTGACAGTTGAACAGATGTAAGTAAACTTACCAATTCAAACTTCCATATGGCGAAACTATTTCACTGGGAACATAACTAGACTGAAGAAGTATATAGCCTACAAGAGAAAAACACATATAATGCTTTGCTTGTCATCATCGTCGCTTTCTTTTCTTCTTTTGTCTGTGGTCTGTTCGTCAACACATTAAAACCGGAAGCACGATAGGACTGTCATCGTCGGCGGTGCAAGAGGAAAATCGAACCCCGGTAATTTATTTCCTTGTGTAGAGATTCAGAATGAGATAATACTGCTTTCAGAATGAGGCAAGATAATATTTATTTAAAGTCGGCTAGTCGAGGGATAATAATAAAACATAAACTCTAATGAGATTAAGACCAACATAACAATAGGCGAGATCGGGGCAATTTCGGCCCATTTTAACTCACCTGCCCGAAGGCATATGTCATAGTGCGGCGTCCGTCGTCCGTCCGTCCTCGTCTGTCAACTTTTCCTTCAAACAACTTCTTCTGAAGAACGGACAGGCCTAGAGTCATGTTATTTGGCTAAAAGCTTTGTTGGTAAGAGCCCGACAAAGTTTGAGAACGAAAATGATCTTGATCTACTTTCAAGGTCACAGGGGTCAAAATATGTCAAACACTAAAAACGACTTCTTCTGAAGAACTGAAAGTTATAAAATCTTCCTATTTGGCTGGTGGTTTCCTGGGTTTGAGAATGAAAATGACCTTGACCTACTTTCAAGGTCACAGGGGTCAAATGTGTCAAACTCTTCAAACGACTTCTTCTGAGAAACTGAAAGGTATAGAATCTTCATATTTAATTGATGGCTTCCTGGGATTGAGTCAAACAAAGTTTGAGAACGAAAATGACTTTTACCTACTTTCAAGGTCACAGCTGTCAAATATGTCAAACGCTAAAAACGACTTCTTCTGAAGAACTAAAAGGTATAGAATCTTCCTATTTGGCTGATGGCTTTCTGGGATGGAGCCCAACAATGTTTGAGCAAAAGACCAGGGGTGATGATATTTGGCCATTAACATACTGGGATGAAGGGCTACCAAGTTTGTTCAAATGAATTACCTTCGCCCATATTCAAGGTCACAGTGGTCAACATGTGGTGGAAATCTTTAAATCTTTAAATGATTTGTTCTGTATAGCCAAAAGGTCCATGGTAATGATATTTTGCTAGAAGCATGCTTGGTTTGAAGACTATAAACTCTGTTCAACCTAATGTCCTTGTTCAACATTCAAGGTCACGGGCGTCATATGTTTAAGTCTTTTAATCGGTTCTTATGAATCAAACACTGATATTCTGCCTGTAGTTGTATTTTAGTCCTCTTTTAAGATTTCAAGTGTGAGATTAATACCAGGTGAGCGATTCAGGCCCATTGGGCCTCTTGTTAAGTTCCGGGAAGTATGACAGCACGACCGTTTTTGAACATTATTTAATTTTCCCTGTCGGATGATCGGATGGCCGAACGAGCCCCGGTAATGGTATAAGTTCGGACAGGCATTCGGGTAAGTTCGGCCCATAAGAATCTACAACGTCAGATTTTACCGCCAATTTTACGACTTTTTATGCGTTACATGGGCCGAACTTGCCACGGTATTATTGGCCGAAACTGTCCGGGTTCAAATTGATATTTCAATAAATTCTTATCGTACAGCAATATGGTAGTGAGTGCTTCGCTTTGCTTTTATATATATCATTTGAAGCTGTCAGTGTGCTACACGTTTGACCGTAAAAATAGCAATTCCGTTTACAGAAAGTTCGCATAACTAGAAGCGAGAACATGATTTTCTTTCTATCCCTTCAAAAGTAATTTTCTCCTGTTTAGTAATTTTACATTAGAGTTTTCCTCGCCATTTTTTCGTGTGAATGCCCAGCCAACTAAACTGCTAAGATCTTTAATAAAGTTGTAAATATTAGCTCAAAAACAAAAATATCAGGGGTGGCCGAACTTGCCCCGGTCTCCCGTACGTAGATTTTTTGTATCGTTGATGATTGGTAAACAAGTATACACAATATATTTTTTGCATCAATGACGCCATTTTCAAAGCTAAAGCAGATATTTGTTCTTGTGCGTATAACGTATATGATGGGTCGGGTGGCGCAGTGGATAGCGCGCTCGTTTTGAATATATGTATCTGAATATTTGTCTGTTGTTGTTTATGTATCTGTCTGTACGACTGTTGTTGTTTTCTATCTGTCTGCACGTCTGCTATATATCTTTTTGTACGTGGGTTATTGTGTATCTGTCTGTAAGTCTGTAACGTATCTGTCTGTAAGTCAGTAATTGTGTATCTGTCTGTACGTCAGTTGTTATGTATCTGTCTGTAAATCTGTAACGTATCTGTCTGTACGACTGTTGTTGTTTTCTATCTGTCAGCACGTCTGCTATATATCTTTTTGTACGTGGGTTATTGTGTATCTGTCTGTAAGTCTGTAACGTATCTGTCTGTAAGTCAGTAATTGTGTATCTGTCTGCACGTCTGTTATATATCTGTTTGTACGTGGGTTATTGTGTATCTGTCTGTAACGTATCTGTCAGTACGTCAGCTGTTGTGTATCTGTCTGTACGTCTGTTACGTATTTGTCTGTACGTCTTTTACGTATTTGTCTGTACGTCAGTTGTTATGTATCTGTCTGTACGTTTGTTATTATGTATCTGTCTCTAAGTCAATTGTTATGTCTCTGTATATATGCTTATTGTTGTTTTCTATCTGTCTGTACGTCTGTTACATATCTCTCTCTATGTCAGTTGCTTCGTATCTGTCTGTAAGTCTGTTGTTATGTATCTGTATGTACGTCTGGTGTTGTTACGTATCTGTCTGTAAGTCAGTTGTTGTTATGTATATGTCTGTAAGTCAGTTGTTGTTATGTATTTGTATGTACGTCTGGTGTTGTTGCGTATCTGTCTGTAAGGCAGTTGTTGTTATGTATCTGTATGTACATCTGTTGTTATGTATCCGTATGTACGTCTGGTGTTGTTACGCATCTGTCTGTTAGTCAGTTGTTGTTATGTCTCTGTCTGTACGTCTGTTGTTATGTATCCGTTTGTAAGTCTGTTGTTGTTATGTATCTGTCTCTACGTCTGGTGTTGTTATGTATCTGTTTGTAAGTATGTTGTTGTTTTGTATCTGTATGTCCGTCTGTTGTTACGTATCTGTATGTACGTTACATATCTCTCTCTATGTCAGTTGCTTCGTATCTGTCTGTAAGTCTGTTTTTATGTATCTGTATGTACGTCTGGTGTTGTTCCGTATCTGTCTGTCCGTCTGGTGTTGTTGCGTATCTGTCTGTAAGGCAGTTGTTGTTATGTATCTGTATGTACATCTGTTGTTATGTATCCGTATGTACGTCTGTTGTTGTTACGTATCTGTATGTAAGGCTGTTGTTGTTATGTATCTGTATGTACGTCTTGTGTTGTTACGTATCTGTCTGTTCGTCTGGTGTTGTTGCATATCTGTCTGTAAGTCAGTTGTTGTTATGTATATGTCTGTAAGTCAGTTGTTGTTATGTATCTGTCTGTTAGTCAGTTGTTGTTACGTATCTGTATGAACGTCAGTTGTTGTTATGTATCTGTCTGTACGTCTGGTGTTGTTACCTTTCTGTATGTACGTCTGGTGTTGTTACGTATCTGACTGTTAGTCAGTTGTTGTTATGTATCTGTATGTCCGTCTGGTGTTGTTATGTATCTGTCTGTAAGTCTGGTGTTGTTACGTATCTGTATGTACGTCTGGTGTTGTTATGTATCTGTATGTACGTCTGGGGTTGTTATGTATCTGTATGTACGTCTGGAGTTGTTATGAATCTGTATGTACGTCTGGGGTTGTTATGTATCTGTATGTACGTCTGGTATTGTTACGTATCTGTCTGTACGTCTGGTGTTGTTATGTATCCGTATGTACGTCTGGTGTTGTTACGCATCTGTCTGTTAGTCAGTTGTTGTTATGTCTCTGTCTGTACGTCTGTTGTTATGTATCCGTATGCACGTCTGGTGTTGTTATGTATCTGTATGTACGTCTGTTGTTTTTATGTATCTGTCTGTAAGTAAGTTGTTGTTATGTATCTGTCTGTACGTCTGTTGTTACGTATCTGTATGTACGTTACATATCTCTCTCTATGTCAGTTGCTTCGTATCTGTCTGTAATTCTGTTGTTATGTATCTGTATGTACGTCTTGTGTTGTTACGTATCTGTCTGTTCGTCTGGTGTTGTTGCATATCTGTCTGTAAGTCAGTTGTTGTTATGTATATGTCTGTAAGTCAGTTGTTGTTACGTATCTGTATGAACGTCTGGTGTTGTTATGTATCTGTATGTCCGTCTGGTGTTGTTATGTATCTGTCTGTACGTCTGGTGTTGTTGCATATCTGTCTGTAAGTCAGTTGTTGTTATGTATATGTCTGTAAGTCAGTTGTTGTTATGTATCTGTCTGTACGTCTGTTGTTATGTATCCGTTTGTAAGTCTGTTGTTGTTATGTATCTGTCTGTACGTCTGGTGTTGTTATGTATCTGTCTGTAAGTCAGTTGTTGTTATGTATCTGTCTGTTAGTCAGTTGTTGTTACGTATCTGTATGAACGTCTGGTGTTGTTATGTATCTGTATGTAAGTCTGTTGTTGTTATGTATCTGTCTGTCCGTCGGTTGATTTTATGTATCTGTATGTAAGTCTGTTGTTGTTATGTATCTGTCTCTACGTCTGGTGTTGTTATGTATCTGTTTGTAAGTATGTTGTTGTTTTGTATCTGTATGTCCGTCTGTTGTTACGTATCTGTATGTACGTCTGTTGTTATGTATCCGTATGTACGTCTGTTGTTATGTATCTGTATGTACGTCTGTTGTTACTTATCTGTATGTACGTCTGTTGTTGTTATGTATCTTTGTGTACGTCAGTTGTTGTTATGTATCTGTGTGTACGTCAGTTGTTGTTATGTATCTGTATGTACGTCTGGTGTTGTTATGTATCTGTACGTAAGTCAGTTGTTGTTACGTATCTGTATGTACGTCTGTTGTTATGTATCTGTCTGTACGTCTGGTGTTGTTATGTATCCGTATGTACGTCTGGTGTTGTTATGTATCTGTATGTACTTCAGTTGTTGTTGTGAATCTGTCTGTACGTCTTGTGTTGTTACGTATATGTCTGTTAGTCAGTTGTTGTTATGTATCTGTCTGTACGTCTGGTGTTGTTATGTATCCGTATGTACGTCTGGTGTTGTTATGTATCTGTATGTACGTCAGTTGTTGTTGTGAATCTGTCTGTACGTCTTGTGTTGTTACGTATATGTCTGTTAGTCAGT
>NW_018406987.1:0-412 GCF_002113885.1 Mizuhopecten yessoensis | reverse complement strand
ACGTCTGGTGTTGTTATTTATCTGTATGTAAGTCAGTTGTTGTTATGTATCTGTCTGTACGTCAGTTGTTGTTACGTATCTGTTTGTAAGTNTGTAAGTCAGTTGTTGTTATGTATCTGTATGTACGTCTGGTGTTGTTACGTATCTGTAGGTACGTCAGTTGTTGTTACGTATCTGTAGGTACTTCTGGTGTTGTTACGTATCTGTAGGTACGTCAGTTGTTGTTATGTATCTGTTTGTACGTCAGTTGTTGTTATGTATCTGTATGTACTTCTGGTGTTGTTACGTATCTGTAGGTACGTCAGTTGTTGTTATGTATCTGTATGTACGTCTGGTGTTGTTATGTATCTGTATGTACTTCTGGTGCTGTTACGTATCTGTAGGTACGTCAGTTGTTGTTATGTATCTGTCT
>NW_018406986.1:3695-4183 GCF_002113885.1 Mizuhopecten yessoensis | reverse complement strand
AGTTTAACTTATAGTCCACTTACTACAATTATACAGTTTAACTTAAAGTCCACTTACTACAATTAAACAGTTTCACTTATAGTCCACTTACCACAATTATACAGTTTAACTTATAGTTCACTTACTACAATGAAACAGTTTAACTTATAGTCCTCTTACCACAATTATACAGTTTAACTTATAGTCCACTTACCACTATGAAACAGTTTAACTTATAGTCCACTTACCACAATGAAACAGTTTAACTTATAGCCCACTTACCACAATTATACAGTTTAACTTATAATCCACTTACTACAACGAAACAGTTTAACTTATAGTCCTCTTACCACAATTATACAGTTTAACTTATAGTCCACCTACCACAATTATACAGTTTAACTTATAATCCACTTACTACAACGAAACAGTTTAACTTATAGTCCTCTTACCACAATTATACAGTTTAACCTATAGTCCACTTACCTCAGTTATACAGTTTAACTTAA
>NW_018406986.1:0-412 GCF_002113885.1 Mizuhopecten yessoensis | reverse complement strand
CATAAGCTATAGTTCGTTTGGTGAATTGTCTGGGAAACTGTCGAAGTTGATTAATATGCATTTATATATCGAGTCAGGTAACAATTTAACTTATAGTCCACTTACCACAATTATACAGTTTAACTTATAGTCCACTTACTACAATGAAACAGTTTAACTTATAGTCCACTTACCAGAATGATTCAGTTTAACTGAAAGCAAGATGGTGGAAAAAGAAAACTGCTGAACTAAACAACATACAAGTTGGACTTTAAGCTAAACCTAATGCTATATGACTGGTAACATGTGTGCAAATTCCACACCAAAACGATAAACATTCCATATAAACTGGGTAAGATGAGTAATTCAAAGCCCAGAAGAGAAAGCCAGCCACCGATGGCTAACCACGTGGTCGACGTTAAAATTGACCCAA
>NW_018406985.1:3437-4621 GCF_002113885.1 Mizuhopecten yessoensis | reverse complement strand
CTCTCAATACCACAAATGTAGCAATAAAATCACCAGTTGAAAAATGTGTAATGAATATTGTACTTGATCTATTAATTTACGGGTGTATTGGTTTACATGTTGAAAATGGATTTTATACTGTGTTAAAAAAAATCTGCATAATGTTTCAGCGAATTAAAGAGCTATGGCGGAAAACATCCCGTATTTCCCTAAGTCGGCATTTATGAAAACGGAAAAAATAATATTGATTAGAAATTGATTAGAAATTAATTTTCAGTAGCGAAAGTGCATACTATAGATATAAAACCAATTTAATATGGTTTTTGAACTGTTGAAATATTCTGTAGTTTTAATGTAATACTGCAAATATAGCCATATTGACTATATCTATGAAAGTGACAGGGTTTCCCAGACTGAAAAAAATATTTTCAATAATTTCCCATCCGAGGACCAGCTTTTGAATATGCAAAAACAAATCGTATGACGGAAAAGGGGTCCTCCTTTCGAAAAGTGCTCAAAATAATGAAAAACAGGGTTGATCAAGTTTATCAAAACTGCGACAGATGTTTATTGGGTTAAAACAGTTTGTATTTCCGTATTCGTGTATGTCCGATGTCGCCTAATGTGTAACGCAGTTAGCTTTTTCTTGAACTTAATTGAGGTGGGCTTTTTCGAAGGAAGATGTCGTAACATAAAATATGAAACTATGATTCTTTTTGGACTTTTTGGGGGAAAATAAACATGTTAATATTTACTTTCTCAATTTCATGTTGTCTGTTGCACGGTTTTGTATTTTCAAACGACGCAACTTAATGATGTGTGGTGAAGGTTTTGTTGATGTGAAGATTTTCTTTAAATTTACGATTAAGACATATATTACCTATAGTTTTATTTACTACCGCTCAAAGCGGAACATTGCTTTATTTACCAGATACTTAGAAAACGTAAACCATTTTGAGCATGTTGTTGGGTCTGAGGTAAAATATTACTGTGATTTGTGCTTCTTATATTGTGTATGCATGTGCATGGGTGAGGGATGGTGTGTGAATGTTCTGGTTAAATATATGTGAACGAGTCAGAATGCATGGTTACAGAGTGAGTGCATATAACAGTGTACTTACACATAGTGTATGCTGCAATAATTTCCTTTTACCTTACATATACGTATGTATAAATTTTGATAATAAAATTTTCTTACACAAAAA
>NW_018406985.1:0-412 GCF_002113885.1 Mizuhopecten yessoensis | reverse complement strand
TGTTGCCTGTTGCTGAATGCACGGGTTTCCTTTTTGTGAGAGTACTTGAATTTGTCTAAATCTCTAGTATCGGTAAACCCAGTCTCATCACAGTAAAATATATGTTATGCTTTCCCCTTCAATTTAGGTTCTCTCAATACCACAAATGTAGCAATAAAATCACCAGTTGACAAATTTGTAAAGAATATTGTACTTGATCTATTAATTTACGGGTGTATTGGTTTATATGTTGAAAATGAATTTTATACTGTGTTAAAAAAATTCTGCATAATGTTTCAGCGAATTAAAGGGCTATGGCGGAAAACATCCCGTATTTCCCTAAGTCGGTATTTATGAAAACGGAAAAAAAAAATATTGATTAGTAAAGAAAATTCAGTAGCGAAAGCACATACTATAGATATAAAACCAATTG
>NW_018406984.1:467-28997 GCF_002113885.1 Mizuhopecten yessoensis | reverse complement strand
TGTTCTCTTATTTTGTGTGTGTTTATGTGTGGGTAAGCCTGAGAAAACTTTGTTGGTAGGGCTTTCCCCAACCCTTGGGAACCTCAGGATTTCCAGGCATTCTAATTATTTTGTATGATTTGCTGTTCTTTCTGTATTTACTAAACTAATTCAAGTTTCATTAACTTCTCTCTTCATCTCTGTAGTTAACTGATGTATTTATGTGCATGTAAGTATCAATTAATAATATTTGATTTGTATTTTGACTACACTGTATATTTGTGTAACTCTTCAATTTGGAGGAAATAAAGAAATAATAATGTAATCAACGTAATTGTTGTATGCAACTGAGATGAGAGACGTTGGCATTTTAAAGGAGTTACTATATACTTGGCACTTTGCTCTTTGCATTATTCATCATTAATTAGTCACACAGTTTTACCTTTTCCGACAGCATTTAAATATTTATAGCACCAGAAAGAAACTCTTCTATTTGATAGGGAATAACGACTACCATTGTTAAGAACTTAATGTCCCGTCCTGGGGACAAACCCCATTGCCAACTCCACTTGGAAGAACGCTAAACATTTAAGCCAAAAGTGAGGTTTTGCCTAGCAGGAATCCGTCATAACTTACTGAACTGTGAGATAATTTTCCTTTCTATATATGTTTTCTTGCAGAAAAGAGAATCGTTTTTTCGAGGCACGGCACGGCACTGTGTTGTATCCTTGAGCAAGATACTTTACTCTGCTTGTTCCAGTCTACTCAGATGGAAATAAGTACGTGGTTGGTCAGTGCTAAAATTGTAGAATGCTAGCTGTGAGGGCCAAAATGGCAGCACCGCCTGTATGCTCCCCAGGGAGTTGAGAACGATATTGGCTGGTTGCAAAGGCCTTATAACCACGGATCATAATTTGTGAACCGCTTTGAGACGACCTACGAACTAGGTTGTGATAAAGTGGTATATAAGAACCTCGAATTATTATTATTATTATTATATGTCGCTAAGGTGCTCGTCTAAAGAAACGTTTTCCCTAAGTCTATCATTAAATCTTTATCAAAGCAAATAAAAACAATATTGATACCTGTATTGCTGAAATCATCAGTGCTTGACAATATAGTTGTATGCCATTATTTATAGGTTATTTCATACTTTTAAGCATTTGTTAACCTGTTTCAATTTTAGAATTTTTAGAGTTTTTCATTAAACTAGCTATTTACCAGCAAAATATGTCAAGTAGAAATATATGAATTATTGGGCACTTTGGAAGTTCTTCACGTTGCTTTGCATAATCGCTATATATCGTACCTCTTTTAAACATTGACTCTTAAAATTGGTCATGGTCATTTATACCATTACTCCATCTGATAGATGTATAAACAACCAACGGCCAAAGCTGCTTATGAATAGCTCACCTTATATTGTTGATATATTTATTACGTTTATTCATGTAACCTTGAAATTATAAAGGGGTCATATATATGCCAAAAAGGTCTCTTACACTTTTCTAAATGTTCATAGTGCATGTTTATCTTGTGCGAATATGGATTACTTTTTGCGCTCAAGGAGAAACGTATGCCGTAGACTATGATGATAGAATTTGCGGTGATGACTAGGCTGCTCATACAAAAATGAATTTATCAAACTAAATAAATATATAAAACAATGAATATATAATAATAAAACATTGATTGTATATGGTTTAACGTCCTATCAATAGCTAAGGCCATTTAAGGATGTGTCTCCGTGTGTGTTATGTATGCGTGCATGTGTGTTTGTGTACCGGGGACGGGGAATGCTGGTGACTTTGCCTCCTTGTGATAGCGCAGTTCTGATGCTGATCTAAAAGATATCGTGCTTTTTCACTAAAATACCATGCCGAAGGCACGCACTCAAAGAAAAGTTGGGAGAAAAAGCTTGTTGACATAAATGACATCGTGATATTAAATTGTTCCTTTCATAAATATAAAAGTGTTATTTTGATGGAGATGTGTCTTGTTTTAATTTTATCCACCACTACAACCTTCTACATTGACAAACATATTATGCTACTCACATTTTGCTAAGGATCACCTATATTTTGAAAAAAATATCAAAATGTTAGAAAGGATATTATATTTTCCTTCCCTGCTGTTTTGGGCGAATATGTTAGCCTTCCAAATCGTCCTGTGTTGGTGTGTTCAGTCAACTATAAAAGCGCGTGCAGGCTTTTCCACGTGTACACCCCTTTCGAAAGCTAAGCTTGGCTAGCAAGGCGTTGTTCAAATTGTTAAGGAAATCAATTTGATGAATATTCTTTGCGTGTTTTTGTTTTAATATGGCACAAAGAATTTGGAATCGTTTCCAAACTAACGGAAACCCTTCCAGAGGTCGTGCTGGAGGTAGTTCTACGCCTACGACACAGCGCCAAGACCGATTTTTGCTCATACAGGCACGGCGTCACAGGTTCCAGATTGCCACAACTTTACGAAATGACCTCCTAAATGCTTCTGGTACCCGGGTAGCCACTCAGACAGTTAGGAACCGTCTTCATGATGCTGGTTTAAGGTCACGTAGACCAGCAATACGAGTTCCCTTAACTGCCCGCCATGTTAGGGACTGATTAGATTGGGCCCAAGCTAACAGCTTTGGGAAAACAGGTTGCTAGCCTAAGTGTTTGTTTTACTGTTTTCCATGTGTATCCCTTTATTGCCATCCTAGTGTTGTGACTAAAGATATGGTACGGCTATTCTATCGGCGTATGTAGCGATGCTGCTGGTGAAGTCTATTTGTTTACATGGGTGTTTACTTTTGAGACGACCGGATGTTGGTGAGGTTCCGGGCTCACTGCGCATACGCCATAGATCAAGCCAATCATAATGGGTGTCTGATACATGTTACATAGCGCCAGGAGGCTGGGGTATAAAAGGGGATGCACGAGCAAAATCGGGGTCGAAACCCAATCGAAACAACCCATAGAAAACTTACATTTGACAACTGTAACCAATCAAAACCACGCTAACATAAGCGAACGGGTCATCTACCACGGCCTAGTAAAATTTAAAGCACATAAAACTTTTGGACACACAATTCGGATCAGGTAGGATCGAAATTCACTCGAATCCGCTCATACAAAACACCCCCTACTTTTGACTTTTATAATCAATCAAAACCACGCTAACAAAAGCGAACAGGTCGTAAATACATCTAGTAAAAAGCATATTAAATGAAATTTTAAATACTGGTAGAATCTTATTACAAAGGAAACGTATGACCCCCTCCCTTCTACTCCCACCGCCTTTACCCAACCCTCCTCTGCCTACTGATTACTCTCACCAACTTCAAATCAACCAGGCTCAGGTACTCGCACTGTAACATCATAACCCCTCCCCCTCCTTCAAACATATACATCCCTCCTGAAATTGTAACGTTTTGTTGACCGTGGATAGCCACCCGTTGGTGGTTATCGCCCCTTTTTAGTGGGCGAGTCCAGCTTGTACCGTTACATACACTTTATAGTTCGTTCCCAGCCTACCACTGAACCAAAAGAATACCAAAGACAGAAAGATAACATTCAATAAAGTTTTATTCAGTCTATACCATTTAACTATATATACAAAATGGATACAGGTGTTTTCCTTCTCCAGAATAGACAACAATATCCTCCAGGCTCATGCTATACTAGTCTATTATATGTATCTTTCCATAATTTATAAAGTTACCAGTACTGGTTACTGAGTGAAACCATAGCCGGTTTCATTAAGACTATCTGTATTTATTTTACAAGGTAATGAACCCTTGTATTATGAAACAATAATTATTCCATATCGTAATTAAACAGAGCTGATATTTATGTAATTTTCAGAGCAAGATATTGATGGTACTTAATGGTAACCAGATCTGGTTCCATTACCCTTCTCAGAGGAACCAGATCTGGAAACACTTTGGAACCGGTGCTGGTTCCATGTTATATACCACCAGAACTAATAATGGAAACGAATCATAACCAGTACTGGTTGACATCGAGCCTATCGAATTCGTACCATGGCTGCTTCGATATCTGCCATTGTGGTAAGTAATTCGGCTCCGTATGATGCGAGACCAATCTCAAAGCAGTGGTTGATGTCGAATTTGCCGTATCGGCTATTTATACACCGAGTTCGTTGTCACTAACGACGGTCTGGCGCTATACAACTTAATATTCTACCTTCCGTATTAGAGAGTTCCAATATCACGCTAATGGTTACAGCAACTAGCAAGTGCCGAGAATCGGATAAAAATACTATTTAGAACGGAAATAACAATGGAAATTCGTACTTCATAAGAAACTGAAGACGTCAGGTATATATAACTTTTATGAGTGTGATAAAATGTACTTATGAACTTACAAATTTATACCTGAAGCGTGGTCAGTCAAAACGATACCCACGTAGATTTGTAAAGAGCTGCCGATCGCAAAAATCTCGATCGTGTTGCTCGTTTCTACAAGAGTGTATAAGATCTAAGGAAGTAAATTTGAGTATACTAGGATTGTTACAAAATCCTGATCTAATAACTATCCATGCACTAATATAAACCTATATAAAAACCCAATGCACAAACCCGTCAGCCCCCCTCCCCCAACTAACTTATACTAATACTCAAAAACATAATTATAAATGTCAGAACAGAGAACAGTTACAGACGAAAGCCAAGGACAAGTTTTATAAGAACGAGAACATTTGTAACGAAGGATAGTTTTCCATAGTGTGCAAGAACTGGATTCAGTTTCAAGAATGGCCGCCAAAAGCAAGGTTAATTAGCACATACATGACACTAACCACTGACCAATAACATACAGTCCGGCGGAGGGGACTATGAACGGTGTCCCGTGTGGGAGGGTCCAACCTTGATTGCTCAAATATTTATCTAAAATTTTATTTCTTTATTCTATTATATATAAACATACACCATAGAATAAAAGGCAAAAACACGCATACACCAATACACCATAGGGACCCCTCGGATAATCTCAGACTCCGGCCAAGCCTGACAACGAAACAAAGTACTGTACCTAACGGAAGCAGGGACGTTTCTCTACTGTCGGGCATAACCGGTAGTTAGAGACTCGGGGTACATAACAAATATAATATATATACTTCCCTATCAAAACATGAATATATGCCAAAAAACACACCTTTCAAATATACAAAAAAAAAATAAAAAAAATCTATATATATATACATAAATATAAGCCATCTTGGCCATTTTTAACCTCCCTCAAACGATACCAAAAAACTAGTAAGGAACAACAGACAATGTTGCAGCAACCGGCGCGACACACCTACCAACCATTTCGGACCAAGGAGTCGTCTCCCAAATTTCATCAAAATATATGGATAGAATATATTATAGGCGACTTCTTCCCACCCCCTGAGGGAAGGCAACTTCCCTCACGCCGACAGAACTCCGATTTCCGTCAGTGAGATGAAACCCGTAAGGGCGGAATCATGTAGGCGAAAAACCCTTCAAGCAACCAACCAACCAAAATCGGGGACTTGCGTGGCCGGAAAGCAGGCTATACCAGGAGGGGAAACCCCCTCCACCGAGGCGCTGAAAACGGTGCTACCGATGTACTGAAAGCAGTACACCCAAGTTAGGGAACGGTAGGGTAAGGTTAAGGCTGGTTAGCTTAACGTATTTCAGTGTTCCGGGAGGGGGTGGTTTTACGTTATAGAATAGTTACATTTACCTATAGGCCTTTTTTACCACGTGGGGGCTAATATTCATAGGTTCACTTCACTTCATTCTTTTTCTACACTGCAAGTTTTGTTCCGTCTTGTATTACATACTATTGTTATTCATGTACGTATTGTTTGCCATGTTTAAACGGCTACCTTAGCCGTGTGATATGTAATAAACGTTTGTTAACTTTGAAACAAGGTGTTGATTGATTTATAACTCGGATACTCATCCACATCTGACGGACCTGTGTATGACTGTACAAACGGACGCAGCGGGACATTCTTAGGGATTGCCGCTGGTCAGTTTGTCTAGTTTTTGGGAAAACTTAAATTACTATACGATCACTTTCATCTGCCGACGCTGGCAAGGCTATCCCCACGGACGTCCTATTACACAGCACTTGGAAACTTTAGGAATGGGAACCGGTTCTTTTTACTGACGAGTCCAGATTCTGTCTCGACCTCGCCGACAGGCGCGTTAGAGACAACTCTGGAAGAGGTTCCAGGCAGGTAACGTTGTGGAATATGACCGATATGGTGGAGGTTCAGTAATGATGTGAGGAGGCATAAGCCTTCGTGGGAAAACTGACCTCAATGTCTTCCATAATGGTACCGTTACGGCCCAGATTTACTGCGATGAACTCCTTGATGCCTATGTCAGACCCTACGCTGGCGCTATCGGCGCTGACTCCATCCTTATGGACGATAATGCTAGGCCACCTAGAGCAAGGGTGACTGAGCAGTATCTACAGCAAGAGACTATTCAACGAATGGATTGGCCAGCCCGCTCGCCGGATCTAAATCCCATCGAGCATGTGTGGGACATGCTGCAGACAGCTCTCTCTGGCAAAAATGTTCAGTCAAGAACGCTCCAGGAGCTGGGAACAGCTTTGGTAGCTGAGTGGAACGCTAACCCACAAAACTGGATACGCGATCTCATTCGGTGAATTTGCAGACGTTGTGAAGCTGTAATTGATGGTGGTCATGGGCGTCACACTCGATACTAAAACAGTTTCTGTTTATTAAGGATGAGTTTTGTTCAATTTAAGTTTTTAAGTGAATACCTCGTTGTTATCATTCGTTGGCTCATTTTCCAACTGTAATTAAGATTTTTGGAATTTTTTCATGCTGATGAATTAAAAAACAATAAATTTTTCAAAAGTAATCTCCGTATAAACCAAATAAAATATTTATTTTCACATATGCCCAAAAATAAAAGTGATCCTAAGCAAAATGTGAGTAGTATATATGTAGCTGTAAAGCTATATCTACAGTGTATACCCTGTCCAATATATGTAGCGTTAAGGCTATATGTACAGTGTATACCCTGTCCTATCCTGTTACACACCAAAGTCCTTAAAAATGGTAGTTGTAATTCCCTGCTTAACGTTCAGCATTTAGGGGAATGGCAACAACTGTTCACTATTTGTCAGAATAATGTGACCGGGCGGAATGCTGTGTTGGGTGCCTTCGGCATTTTATTTCAGTGAGATATCACTATAAAGTCAGCATCAGATCTGCGCTATCACAAGGATGGAGGCAAGCACACACCCTGTCTTCTACATACACACACGCAAGCACGCATACACTACACACATGGAGGCACGTCCTGAAATGACCTTGGCTGTAAATAGAACATTAAACAAAATTAAACCAAACCAAACCTATCCTGGTGACGGCAAAACCACTTATTTTGTACATCAGTGCATATGTGTGTTTGATATAATTCACGAAGGTTTACCCAACCTAATAACTACCATTCATGCATTACCTATTGTTATTTACTGACCATCCTCAATGCATAGCGTGTCGAGAACCATTTTCAGTAAAAAATCGTTATTAGATTGTGTCGACCTTCAATCAACCTGAGAACATTTTTATAATAACATTACATGTCTTAAATCCCTTTTCGAAAACATAACTGTCTCTACAAGTTTAGGCTATCTGAAAGTTGTTGGTCTTTTTAATAACATTTGAGTCAGCATAGCCACTTTCAATATTCAAATTGACGTTTGTCTTTTACCTTCAAGTTTGTTTGATGTCTTCATTTTGCATTTGTTTTTGTCGACAGCTTGTTGGCCCCTTATGACCTTTCCTGTGTTGATGGCCCGTTAAGCATTGATAATAGTAATAATAATAATAATACATAACCAAGTTAATTTTATGGGTGTACAATCATGTCATAGGAGGGAGCTAACGTAATTAATAATTTGGCAGGTATAAGAAACAGTAACAAAGATAATTTTATTTGTAATGATGACGTTTATTCTTTTATTAATAAGAATCTTATATCCCCTGGAAGTAACATAAAGCCGACTGGTATAAATTTGAAAATCCCAGCGCTGAAATTTAACATTTTGATAATTTCAAGGACTCCTAAGATCCAATCAACTCATTCACCGCAAAACTTGCGTACCAATGCATACCAAAATACATACGGAAACAAAATTAAAAACAAAAAAAAACAAAGATTGACAAAGCTATCAGAAAAAGAAAAACTGCTGTGACAATTAAAAATCAACCCTACACACAACCATTTGAATAACTATAAAATGCTTAGAGCAAAAGCGCGGCGAGTAATACGATAAAAAAACAAGAGGCTTAGAGGGCCTGTATCGCTCACCAGGAAATGTTAGCAAACTTGAAGCTAGATGTTGCTGTACTTGTATTACATGGTTAATCAGTGGTTATATTTATATGCAATTGGACAAAATCCTATCATTCCTACAGGAAAAGGAGAAATTTGAATAATTTGCTATGTTTCCATTATTGGGCCCTGGCCCCTCAGCCCCCAAAGGGGGTCAGACCCACCGTTGATACAACATTAATTCGCCTTCACCCAAGGATGCTTTACACCAAATATGGGCATAATCCTGTCATTCCTACAGAAGAATTCTTATCATATAAAATCCCTCCAATGGTATAGAAGAAAAAGGATTTTAAAGATGTACACATCAAATTTCCCTTCTGGGCCCCGCAACTCTCCCCCGAGAAGGTCCAAACCCACCGTTTATACAAAATGAATTCCCCTTTGCCCAAGCATGCTCCAGGGTAAATTGGGATAAAACCCCTTAATTTCTATGGTAGATGAAGGATTTCAAAGGTTTTTACCTCAATTTCTCCTACTGGGCCCAGCAACTCTGCCCACAGGAGGTCAATCCACCATTTTTACAAAACCGAGTTCCCTTGGCCAAAGCATGCTCCAAACAAAATTGGGATGAAATCCCTTAATCCCTATTATAGAAGAAGGATTTCCAAAGTTTTAACCTCAATTTCCCCTATTGGGCTCTGCCGCCAGGAGGGCCACGCCTACCATTTATACAAAATCGAGTCCCCTTGGCCCAAGGATGTTCTAGACCAAATTAGGATAAAACCCCTTTATCCCTACGGTAGAAGAAGGATTTTAAAGGTTTTACTTCTATTTCCCCTATTTTGAGTCCCCTTGGCCCAAAGATGCTCCAGAGCAAATAAGGATATAATCCCTTTAATAGAAAAAGGATTTTAAAGGTTTACCTTTATTTCCCCTATTGGGCCCCGCCCCTCTGCCCCCAAGGGGGTTTGACAAAAAGTTGATACAAAATTGAGTCCTCTTGGCCGAAGGATGCTTCATACTAAATTTGGACAAAATCCTGTCATTCCTACAGAAGAAGAAGGTTTTGAAGAATTTGCTATATTTCCCCAATTTGGCCCAGCCATTCTGGCCCTTGGGAGACCATACCCACACCATTTATACAAAATTGAGTCCCCTTGGCCAAAGGATGCTCCAGACTGAATTAAGATAAAATTCTTTAATCCCTACGGTAGAAGAAGGATTTTAAAGGTTTTACCTCTATTTCCCCTATTGGACCCAGCCCCTCTGCCCTAAGGGGGCCACACTCACTGTTTATACAAAATTGAGTCCTCTTGGCCCAAGGATGGGCATTATCAACATGATCCTAGCTCACATAACAAAGTCAAGTTTATGATCCCTAGAATAAAAAATACTAAAACATTTATATATCAGTAATGTTAATGTGATACCTGGATGTCAAATACTCTACGGATATATAATGTCAACATCTTGTTCTCCCTAGAGAAATCCCTGATGATCATATCTCACTTGGTGTAGAAAACATGAATAAACTTTCTTCATCAGACAATTTCCACGGCATTTGACTGATGTTTTTTTAATATATGGTCATTCTAGAGCATCTTACAGCGTTGAACCCTGTTGTGTTGGTTTGTACGTTTAAATCCAGGCACTGGGGGCAGACTGCGTACGATCTTTACAAAGTGTCTTATAAAAATTGTTACGGTTAAAAATGTTGTATTGATAAAAACAAATCACACTTGTAACAAAGGAAAATCTAATAGTTGTGCTAACTGAATATAAAAGCTGCTAAGAAGGGTTTTCATACAGATTATTTCATTCCTTTTATTTCAGATCATATCTATTATATAGATTAATAAGATTATAGGTTATACTATACGTACTTCCTATGCGACATCCGAAGTATGATCGCCGCTTGATTTATTGTGAGAAAAAAGATTTCAAGAATTTGGTACTGTTCAATATCATCAATTACTTTTAGATCCTGTTCCGATTACGGGACTTCGATTAGCCTAAGTCCGTACGAGGGACAAGTCAACTAATCAATTAATTAACAGCACACGAATTAAGAGTATCGTATTAAAAACAACTAAATTAAAGAAACATGTCTCTCTTTTTGCCGCATTAGAAAATTATACATTCTAGGTCATATTACTTTGCTCTATTTGTTGCGATTTTATAACCACTACTGTACAAATGTGTAATAAATAATAAAGTTGGTATACTGATATAAGCAGAAATAGTTTGCATGTGGCTCGGTAAGGCAACAAACTTATTACGACATGTACCTGTCACCGAGACTTGGGAACCCTATGTTCCGTATTATGTGTATTGTCTGACTGTCTTTATGTATGTATGTATAACACGTCCGTTTTTTTTGTGCACAGTAGAACTTCTCTAACCCGATCATACATGGGATATGGATATTTACCCGGTTTAGAGAGGGTTCGGTTTGGAGAAGTGTTCTAATTTGATCAGTTATGCACAGGAGGTAATTGATCGGATGACGTTTAGTATATTACATATGTAAACGGGTACGCTTACACACTGTCTTGCTAATGGAATGTATAGAATGTAGATTTATAAGAAATAAACTAACTTAACTTTGACTAATACCGATTACAAATGTATATCATTTCACTTATTATTTCAAAATGCTGTAATCAGCCCTATATACTTCTTTGCACTGTATAACGGTTTTGCTTCAGAATAAAAACAACCGTTTTAAACATTTACCAGCTGATGACCGTCTTATTCCGGACATCGATATGGTCTTAATAAACACTTAGCATTGAATTCCTTATCGTGTATGTATATGTTCTTGCAAAAATAACCCCTTAGGTGCCTCATAATTAGATGCGAAACTACAATTTTCTAGCTTTACTTATTTTCTAAGGGGGGAAGAGCGTACCGTTCAATAAAGCTTGACAATTTGGCTTGTTTTTTCATCTTGACTGTGTTGATTATACACAAGTTCACGATTTGATTGAATACTAATCCCCCATATCGGGTAGGTGTTGCGTACAAATGTACCTACAACAGATGTCTGCCCCAGGGAACAAGGCTTAGTTTACGGCACGGGTGTTCAACATTCGGAACACAAAATTGGTTCTGTTTTAGGAGTATATGTATCAGGATTTTTTGTATTTTCTACAATATTAGAAAAGCAACAGTGCGTTCATTGCCATTTCGTGCAGTAAATCCTCAAACAATGTAAAAAAAAATGTACATAGAGTAAGACACACAATAATTGACGCAATCGGCCGTGACGGGTTGATCGTTGGATTCGATAATGGACTAATGGTAAGCCACGCCCCTACAACTGACTGACATTGATAGCCAATGACCCGGATCTGTATCCTTCATTCTGACCAACACGCACACATACCGTGATATCAATATTATTCTTAGACATTTTAATAATTTTGCTAGATTTGGTAACATTTAATAAAACTTAAACATGCTAGGTCGACTTTAGTAATATTTCTGAATTAGTCTCTTCCTTAGATCTTTATAGTATTCACATATTAGTATGAAATGAAATTATCTTTTATTTCATCACTAAAACAACGCATTCATTTGTTTTCCTTTCTTTGTTATTGTACCGACCGTTTTCAATGTTCAATATAAATCTTGTTTTTGGTATTTCTTTCAATTTATTACCTCAATTGGTTATGATAAAAACAAAGCAAATGAACGTTCTGGATGATTAAGCTGAATTTTTAAAGTAATTTATTTTATGATGTTATGACTTAATCAAATGGTATAAGCTGAACCTACATTTTTATAAATTGTCTACGCAATTTAGGTGTTTAACGATGAAAAAAATCTACCGTAATGAACAGGTTCTTTTAGACGGATTAATAATACACAAAGAATGTGAAGAAAAACAATGACGGATTACAGAAAAAATGGTTTTAGAAGGATATCTAATTCTGCAGATGAATATATGACTCACCCGGCCAGAGTTCGAACACCGTTATACTGGAAGTTGACTGAGGTTATTACCTTGATTTTTTTCAACAATCTTGTGCATAAACGGGTAGTTCTTGTAATTAAATTAACCTGATGTATTCATGGAACGTAACAAGTAATTACCACGTAACCAGAGACGTGTATGATATGTACGACCCTACACAGAACCAACCTCTGCAAAGTTTAGAAATATACTGTGTAAATTAAAATGAAAATATCTTTATTTAGCGTCGTTTACAAGGTTAACATTCAACATAAGCTCTGTAGAGCTTTTATTACGACGCCGCTACGGGAACAAATGTATTTTTGAATATTATATATGTATATCCTTTAATTTTAGCTGTTGACATGTTTAATTATTTATAAAATATTTATATTGAAAAATTCCTAATATCCAATATGAAATAATTTATTACACCAGATAACTAAAACCCTAAGATGGCACATGCTTCCACAGGTGAAAACAAAATTCAGGTAAGTACAGGTTAACTCCTTTAAATAAACTATAGTACTTTAACATCATTCTGCGCCCCATTAAGTACAGCCCGAAGGGGTTCGACTCAAGACTGGTATACTCCCTACTGTTTTTCAATGACAGGTGTTACAACAGGTGAGCACGTTTTTATGACAGTAACTTCAAAGCTGATAACTGTCTTGTGTGTAGAAATCATTGAGTAACGTTTATTTACTTCTCTTATAATTAGTAGACTTGGTCATTACCACGTCAGGGGGTCTGAATACAGTGTGTACAGGTAGATATGGACTGGTCAGTCAATGNTTAAATAAACTATAGTACTTTAACATCATTCTGCGCCCCATTAAGTACAGCCCGAAGGGGTTCGACTCAAGACTGGTATACTCCCTACTGTTTTTCAATGACAGGTGTTACAACAGGTGAGCACGTTTTTATGACAGTAACTTCAAAGCTGATAACTGTCTTGTGTGTAGAAATCATTGTGTAACGTTTATTAACTTCTCTTATAATTAGTAGACTTGGTCATTACCCCGTCAGTGGGTCTGAATACAGTGTGTACAGGTAGATATGGACTGGTCAGTCAATGGATGAGGGACGACAATTTAATTTTTATCGGTAGGGACCACGACCATCCACTGTAAGCATGTATGTTAAATCTTTGTTTAGACTGGGTAAATATTTGTTGTACGCTACTGATAAAAGAAAAATTCTCCTCGCTCAGTAAGTGATATCATATTTGAACATTATTTAAAACTACTTCTATAACTGCGTCGAACAACGCATTTCAGATCTTCACCTGAGGTGACGTAGAATAACGCACTACTGATGGAGCCATCGCGGCCCACAAGAAAGAGGGATAGAAAGGATAGTTTTCGGACGGACGACGGACGGACGAACGACGGACGGATGGAGTGACGACTAATCATGGACAATTGTTTGTTTGCTTGGTTGATCGCCCCGTGAACAGCCAGGGTCATTTTGAGGCGGAGTCAACTTGAAGTAACTGGTGGCTACCCCACTGAACAATGGACGAAGGGCGATTTGAACAGACTAACATCTAGGCCCAGTTGTTCAAAAGGTGATAAGGTTAATCACTGTTTAACAACATTTTTAAACCTTTAATAATTAGGTTAAAATTACAAGGTAGAATATCGTTTTTATTTTACTATGCTAAAATGTTTGCAAGATGGAAAGTTTTAATTCAATTAATGATTGTGTGTTTGAAATACACACACACACACACAAAATAAATGGTACACTAATCACTGATTAAGCTCATCACCTTTTGAACAACCGGGCCCTGTTGATGGTGGGCTGATAAAGAAACGGGTAAAGTAAGATGCGGAAAAAGGATATTTTTTAATGCAAAAATAACAAGGAACAACATATTACAAGTTACTTCAAAAATAACAAATTGATAACCTGAAAAATAAACATGTAGTGATGTGTAGGCAAAAATGACGAATTACCTGCATAAAAAGAAATTGAAAAAATCAGTGGGAATTACAGGAAAAGAAATAGATAATGACGCAATGATCACAACAAACTGGTTTGTTTTTCTTTTGAAACTAACTCGAAGAAATACTCAAATCAAATGTATATATTTTATTTATTCTGAAAATAAGAAATTTGCAATTAAATTCTTTATAATTTCGTTATTTTTTTNTCTAGTACGAATTGTATATGTAATGCAATAATGAAAATGAGTTAATTCTACAATTATTAAGTACAAAGGACTGTCAGTTAATTTGGTATTTAAAAACCAACGAAATAAGAAATAATTACAAAAAATAGAAATACAATTTCAACATTAAATATATACGATAGACACTTCAGCTGTACCCAATCTGAGATGGTCGATTATTAGACATTTTGCTATTATGATGAGTCTAAAACATACTATATATGACTTGAACCTAAGGAAACATACAGATGAAATTTCAGAAGGATCAAAAAAGTATTTTCTGACAAATAGCCATGCGATGACTTATTAGAAATAAAGATTGCAAAATTAACATTACCGACGAAGGGTGGTTTGCTTTGAAATATACAAAAAGAAATTTAAATTTAAATATAGAACATACATGTATACAAACAGTTAGTGATAAATAAAAAGGAAATAAAACTGTAAGCAAGTTGCTTTAGTTGCAGTCTTCTTTGATCTCGAAAAGACACAACGTGGAAACACGGAATCATGAACGATCTGCATGAAACATGTATAAGCGGTAATCACTCTGTGCATTCAAAATCACGCCTGTTGCTGGTCTCTGCGTGGCAGCAAACGTATCATCGTTATAAAATCGTCGAGAGAAACTGTCATTGCAGTATACAATTCAATTGAAACAAAATCCTTCAAATCCATCCTATTCACGGCCTATTCAATTCAAATTATGAAACTTATTTTGAAAACAAACCAAACTTTATTCCAACCTTTGGTATTTGCATTTCATCGCTCTTGGAAAACGCCACAGTTAATGTTGACGCTATACAATCATTTGAAACAATGGCGTTTGACTTCGCCCGAGGTTTGACTTTCACTCCATAAAACAGTATTATCTGACACTGAACCTTGCGCCTTTCTCGTTCATCCTTTCGAACTTAATCATTTTATACAGATGGTTCGAAAGATGATCATACAGTCGCCGCAGCCATAGTTGCAACAGATACCGCTATTGGATGCCGGCTACCAAATGAAGCATCAATAATTTCTGCAGAAGCCCACGCTATCTATCTTGCCCTTGAACACATTAAATCGCATAGTGTACCGAAGTCAATAATCTATTCTGATTCTTTATCTGTTCTATAGGGCATTCGCAAAAAAAAATTGAAAAATACCTCAATTTATAAGTTTATAGAATTTACACAAAGCAAGTTGCTTACTTTGATTGTGGACAATCATGGGCGATCAACTAAAAAAGCCTGACCATTTACCTTTATCAATTAACTAGCTTGATATTATCACAATATCAAACAAGAGGTCAATGGGCCATAACACATAACAGCTCTATAGCTATAGTTTTTGTAAACGACACAGACAAATGGATTTGAAGAAGAACGTAATTCATAAAAGTTTTTGTGTTAATACTAATTTTGAATGATCGTATGTTTATTAAGCATATATGATAGAGAATTTATAGTACTACTGCATTTATAAATGAATATATGTCCAATTAATCTCAAAATGAGTTATCGCTTTAGCATAACCGATATGACAATAAACATGCATTAACAACATCAGGTTTTTTAATATCACCATTTTTATTTAGGATAGTTTGTTAATTGCCTCTGTTGCAACTATGGCTGTGGCGACTTTATGATCATCTTTCGAACCATCTGTATAAAATGATTTATTAAAATAAAATAATCAATTGCCTCATTATAATTACTTTTTCATATCATCCATGTCAAATAAGATATACCTATATTCCCCAATTAGGATAACCACACCCTCCCCTTATACAATGATGTGTCTCCTTGGCATCAGGATGCTCTAGACAAATTGAGGTTTAAATTCCGTGACCCGTACTCAAGGAAAAGGGTTTTATGTTTTTACTTACGTTTCCCCAATAGGACCACACACCTCTACCCCTACAGGGCATTGAAACCCTTTCTTTACACAATGTTATTCAAATCTCCCAAATAATTCTTCAGACATATTCAAAGAGTGTGATGTACGACACATAAAGTGACACTTTACATGAAGGAAAGTGAGCAGCCATTTGCAGTCAAACATTTTATGATTCAATGCGCTGATTTCCAACAAATACGTGACGTATTCTATAATGTAAAGTCTATGAAAAGTTTATTTGAGAAAGTTTCTGTACAATCAATATGTGATTATTTACACTCAATTGATCGTTATGAAATAATCTGATATATTTACCATTTGTACACCTCTTAAACCTTTTATGTATTCACTTCTGTGAATGTCTATTTTAAAGTGTTGTTCGGCCCTAAATGACTCGCATTGTCGATTGGTCGTTAGGTTAAAAATCCTTTTCGTATATTAAAAAATAGAATTTTAAAAATGTATGTATATTTCCCTTCATGAGCCCTATCACTCCGCGAGGGACCATACTCTTCACTTATTCGAAGTTGATTCCCCTTGGCCAAAATATGCTCCAGACCAATTTGAATTAAATTCCTTATCAATACTCAAGAAATAGAATTTTGAATATTTACTTAATATTTCATCTATTTGACTCACTTCTCTTCCCAAGAGGGGCCACATCCGTCAATTTAACAAAGTTGAATCTCCATGGCCCAAGGCTGTTAAAAGCCTTCACTAATACTCAAGGTTAAGCATTTGCCTATATTTCCCCTACGGGGAATTTATACAGCATTAATTCCCCTAAGCTCAAGGCATCAATGCAGGTCGGGGATCGAGAAATATATACCTGCATGAATGGTAATAGGTGACTTATGTGTGAACAAACTGCAGAATTGAGGTTCGCTTTAGCGACTAACATAAATCTGCTGCACCCATTGAATTTTTCGGGATCTTTCTATTTCTTTCTACTCCTAACCACCTTTTATTTCCTAGCTCCTTGATTGGTAACATCTCACGTTTAGCGTTAATGTTGAACGTTCACCTAGGTGAGGAAGGCATTTGGTTCCGTCCCCAGGCCGGGACATACAAGTCCTTAAACATGGTAGTTATTATTCCCTGCTTAACGTCTAGCATTTGATATAAAGGCAACAACTTGTTCACACATTTTCAGTATGATATGACCTGTCAGAATGCTGTGTTTTGTGGCTTCGACATTGTGTTTCAAGACAGAACAATAAAGTCGGCATAAGATTAACGCTATTACAAGGACGCAAATACATCGATATAACCTACCTCCTGTACACATACACAACACACATGGAGGCACAAAACCCTTCAATTGCCTTAGCTGTTGATAGGACGTTTAACAAAATGTGCGCAAGAAAAAATCGTGAGGATTAAAACGTTTGCACACGGTGCACATATGGAGATGAACGTTTCAAATATGTGTTATGGGGAAATAATAAGGTTTTGGTAGTATATAGTGGAAAATTCTATATTACTCGAATAAACTTTATAGTTATGTTTCAATGAAACAGCATGCTGATGGCACACAGCACAGCATTCCGTCCGGTCGCATTATACTGACAGCGGGTGAACCAGATCCGCGCTATTACAAGGAGGCAAGTACAACAACATCTCAAGCATACATACATGTACACACTTGCACGGTTACACAACACACATGGAGACACGTCCTTAAATGCCACTAGATGTTAATAAGACGTTAACATAAATATAAATTTATTATTGCCAACAAATAGTGAGACATTTCTTTTCATCAATAGACTGGCCGGGATACCTCACTAGAAATCCTATGACTCTGATAAGTTCCTTAACATGACAAATTTCTCACAGACAAGGGCGTAAACCTGGAAGCAGTTACAGTCATGCCAAATAAACGCAACCCGTCTTCCCATACAAAGGCAGTCAGCGTCTGGTATACCTCCGCCCCAATTGTTTGGCTCTGAAGTATCCCAATTCGTGAATCTCGTAATCGGCAAACCGGAAGTAGTCCATATCCATGTGTTCTCTTCCTTGATATCAGATCCACCTATCCAGACTCTCATAATACCTATGGAATGTAAAAGAAAATCAGAATACCAATTAAAGGTTTGGTTTTGGTTTTATTTTTGTTTAACGTCCTATTAACAGCTAATGTCACTTAAGGACGTGCCTCCATGTGCGTGTGTATGCGTACATGTGTGCCGGAGGCAGGGTATGCTGAATGTATTTGCCTCATTGTGATAGCGCGGATTTGATGCCGACTTTTAAAGTGCTGACTTCCTGAAAAACCATGTCGAAGGCACCCAGCACAGCCCTTCCGGCCAGTCATGTTATACTGACAACGGGTGAACCAGTAGTTGCCATTTCCCTAAATGCTAAACAGGGAATAACAACTGCCGTTTTTTAGGATTTCGGTATGTCCCGGCCAGGGGACAGAACCCATTGCCTTTCTTATTTGGGCAAAGGTTCAACTTTAAAGCCAAAAGTTATTTTGGTCGCTTTTGTGTCTCCAAGTAAAGGATACAGGAGCAAATCCCCAAAGCTTGAGGGGGCGATAGACTGCCACAATCTTTCTCGATTCTTAAAGCAATTTTTTGATAAAATATCCATTTTACCGTCAATGAGATCCATGAGGTTGCTTGAGCTAAGACTATGTGAGTTATTTGTATTGTTTGTAGAGTGTAAATCTATCCCTTTCTCCCTTTAAGTCCGTAGTGGGTCATAGTCTCTGTTGATGATTTGAGTTTCCCTGATTTGAATGCTTCTTTGATTTGTCTTGTTTTTTAATGAAGTTCCGTTTCAACTATTTTGGCATTGTCCCAATCAACGATCTGTCACATACCACTTAGGACATGTTATACATCCAAATGAAATCATAATGGCGACTACAAATTTACTAATAGTCCTGATCAATCTGCATCTCGAAAACCCTGTGCTGTAAAGTTTTTTTCCGTCAGAAGTCAGCATCTTTGACAGGCATGATGCTGTTCGGAGCAAAGTCTTAATAACTACTTGGACAATACTATTATTGGTAAATGAAGCAGGTATATTTCGATAAAGAAAGGAGAGTCAAAATTGCCACATCTAAATTACAGCTAACTAGTGAGCCGCCCTGTTGATTATGTTTGTAAATAAAGACATATTGATGTCAAGCTCCGAGGTTATGACTGACCAGCATGCCCGTGGGCAATACATTTTTTATGATCTTACTGTAGTTCATCGTCGATATATCTGCAAGTGACATTGAAGGACTAGCTAGGATTTTATTTCCAGTCCTGATCAGCCCTTCAATATATTCAGCGCCACATGAAAGCAAAACATGAGTTGGCCGGAAGATGGGCAGTTTGTTACCATTCTCGACACGAAACGTGGCCTATTGCTATAAAAGACTATGTTATTTTTTAAACAGCGTCACAAACAATTCTGGAGTCATGTTCTTTTATAATCGCATCAATGAAATTTTCGAAAATGATTACGTAAAGAGATATTTCCCACTCCAACAATTGTTTTGATACTAGAAAACTTCTCGATAGGTATCAGTGTTATAGCGGTATTCAGTTTTTCTCTTAGGTGGTCACAAGAATATTTTGTTTCATATTGAAGATATGGGTTCGATAGCAGCAATATAGTCGGATTATAACTATTACATATTTTTTCTTACGTATAACGAACTCTCTTACACATAACAATGATATCGTAATGAAGTCGAGCAGTATAAGAACGTGTTTCAGAAAATGATGTAGGTGAAAAAAAGTTATGGCAATCGTCTTATTCAAAACGAGATACCAGACGGGACTAGATATGATTATTTATTTTCTTGTCTTATTAAATAGAAGACCGAAGTTTCCCTTCCTACTACGTACCTGTCTTTGTTAGCAAGTAACTCCGAAGGAATGCGTCTTTTGGTTCAGTGTCCACCTCGGCCAGCCGGGAGCCTAATACCTGACAGTATGTCTAGAACAATATTAATTAATACTGAGAATTATGTTTTTAACATGTTATTCAAAACCTATCAAAGTACATCAACATTTCAATGATTCTATTACACGATCACATTTGTTTGCATTCATGGTTGCATTCATGGTTAACATTTCACTGGAAGTCAAAAAAGATTATTACTGTTAATATTTTTTTCTGTAATTGCTTTATGACTTTGCTATATTACCACGACATAAGTTTTGTAAAGCTGATGAGTGATGCTGCATCCATACTTTGTTAACATTCCTGAACATAAATACTTAATACTCACCACCGACTCATGCCAAGACAGGTTTGCATCGATTATTAAAAAGCACGACGTTTGAACTGTATACCATCCACTTGGACAGCCGTCATCTTTCACTGGAGTAAAAACAAGACAGATGTTACTGTAATCATCGTGATACGAAAGTAAATTCGCTTTGATCAGTGTGTACGTAGCTCTTTTCCATTATGAACGTTTGGGACGCCAAAACTAAAGAAAAACTTTGGAAGTGAAAGTGTAGACTAAATGATCCAACACGATAGTCTCTTTTAATATCAGGAACGTAGCGGAAATACCCAAACGTTCGTACGGTAACATTTTCATTATCGACCTTTATTTCGGGGACTAAAACAAACACCTGGTATGAATGTCCTGTTACTTTTTCAAAAGTCTTCAGGTAATTGTTTCCTTTTCAAAAGTCTTCAGGTAATTGTTTCCTTTATTCACAATTTGCCCTAATTTTATCGCATTTGAGTTCGATATATGGTTTTGTTGGTACACTTCCGCATTCTCTCGTTATTGCTTACAGTCAATAGAAAAGACTACACATAAACGTAAAATTTCACAACACCAGTAATAAGTAAATAAGTAGGAATTCAAAACACCAACACAATAAAGTTTACGTACAAACATTCCAGACGGATGCAGAATTCCGGGGTTGGTACCCTAACCATTTGCTGTGACGTACACACTCCGAGGTGATAGCTATGTATGAGACAAAACAACAGCCATCCGTCATTAAGCAAAGACTCATACAGGCGAAAAGGCTAGAATTTCTCTTATTGGTGAATCCAGTTTCCGGCACGAGCATGTTATTCCGCAGTAGACTAAACTCGTTCCAGTAACCCTCAAGGCAACTGATGCACGGCAACATCCAATACAACAAAAAACCTGCAGATCATATAAGCAACATAAAATTAAATTGTATCCTTTAAAGAAATCGATGCCTTACTCAAACAAAATAAACATTTAAAGTTCTTTATTATAAAGTTTATTTGCGGGGATATATGAAAAAATATTGAAGGTTATCAACATTGATTCTTCAACAATTAAACACAGTTATTGATTGACTCTGTTGCTTAGTTTTCATCGAAGGGCTAGTGCAACCTTCTCTCGTTAAAGGTGCATGTTCCTAGAATGTTTCTTTGTCAATATATAATAAAATATAGCGATTAAGAGATGCGCCACATGTTTGTTCAAGCTTTTGTTAACATGTAAGGGAAATATGAAATCAGACATAAGGTCTTATTAAATTGAGATCTATTTTATGACTTTGACCATATAAAAAAGAAAGGGGTGGAGACTATAATGAACTTTATTCGAGAAATGAAAGAAATTATGTTATTTTGATAACGCAAATATTATACCCTAACGCTGATAAAATTTGAAAATGATCTCAAATATACAAAATGTGTCATTTTCTGAAGGATATGTACGAAACAACAAAATCTTCTTCGGAGAAAATACTTTAAACAACAAAACAAGAGAAAATTAGTTTTTAGACCTCGTAGATCATTTGTGGACGAACTCAATACTAAATCGTTAAAAAGTGAAATATAACATTATGATATATTTAAACGCAGATAAATCAGGACAATATGAGATACAAGAGTAATTATTTGAATTTTTGGCTTGGCTACTAGCAAAGTGTTGATATTTTGTTTAAGCTGATAGTGATAATGAGTGTTGTGGTTTGCATGTGTGCTTGTTGAGGAGGGAGTAAATATGGTTCGTCTCTTTAAATTGGTATTTGAAACAATGGTCACAGCAGCTCTTGGTAAAAGTAGCTATTTCAGAAGTTGTTGTTTTGATACCGAAATGAAAACAAGTGATAATAGCATACAATGATTTACATAATGAATGAAGTACGAGTATAACGACTGTAAATCTATGAATGTTTTATCAAATGATAGATAAACAAACTTAAACAGCTGTCCAATGCATATAACAATATTTACTGCTTTTTCCAGTAACATCAATGATGTAAAAATAAAAGTCACTATCTCATATAAAATCTAACTGCACTAAAGAAGATGCAGACCATGAATGTGAATAACGTGAATTTGAAGTTATGTTATGTACGGCGCCACAACTACTAATATGATATACATCTTCGTCAGAAATGGGCAAATGGTAACATCACAAATCGTTGAACAGGTTTTGCTTTATGAACCTGTCTTAATAAAATTGGCGTTGTCCCTTAGGCAAATCCAATTTCGATTAGGCGTATTACCTACCTAACATTAATGGAAAAATAAAATGGTCACAAATCTATAAAATGGTCGTCACCAAGAATACATACCGGCATGGAAAAAAAACGCCTTTCAATCCCTGTATAAAACGTTGGTTACACTTTTTATCCGAAACATTTTTTATAACATAGCATATGGCTAACAGAAAAATATCGAAGTGTGTCTCAAGATATCATTTTTATGATAAAAATCGTAACCCCATTTTGGGAGGGCAGAAGACAGGCGGATCCCAATACGGGTTTGGTTTGTTTTGGTTTAATTTTGTTTAACGTCCTATAATCAGCTCATGTCATTTAAGTTCGTGCCTCAATGTGTGTAGTGTATGCGTGCTTGCGTGCGTGTATGCAGGAAACGGGGTATGTCGTGCTGACCTCCTTGTGATTGTGCGGATGCCGACTTTATAGTGCTATCTCACTGAAATACCATGCAGAAGGAACCCGGCACAGCGTGCCGCCCGGTCACATTATACTGACAACGCTTGAACCAGTTGTTGTCATTCCCCTAAATGCCTAATGTTAAGAAGGGGATAACAACTTCCATTTTTAAGGACTTTTATATGTTCCGGCTTGGTGACAGAACCCATTGCCTTCCCCGTCTGGCCGAAAGCTAAAAATTCAAGCCAAAAGTGAGGTGTTGCCAAGCAAGGCGCTAGAAGATAAAAGGTAGTTAAAAGTAGAAAGAAAGATACAGATCCTAAATATTGCAATAGTTGCAGCAGATTTATTTTGGTCGCTTTTGTGTCCCCAAATAGAGGACACCAAAGCAAATCCCCAATTCACCAGGGTGTTCGATCATTAGTCGCCTCCTACAATACATACAGTGGGTAACAGCAGGTGCATTCTTTTCCCGATCCCCCACCTGCAGGGGTGTCCAACAGGGGAAATTGAGGTTAAAACCCACTCCAATTAATCGGGGAGAAAAAAGGGACACAATAAGGACTGTGTAAATTAAACTTAAGAAAGTATGCCATAAAGGAAAGAGTAGTCAACCATTGGAACTCGCTGCCAAACCACGTCGTCACATCACCAACACTAAAAACGGGGCAGAGAGGCGGAGCTCAATAAGGGAAATTAAGGTAAAGTTTTGAAGTCCTATTCCAATTTTACCATTAAAGGGATTTTAATACAATTTAGTCTGAGAACAAGGGAACTCAGATTTGTATAAATTAAACTTGCTCTCGATTTCTGGGGTACAAAAGCTAAGGTTTTACAGCAAATGATTATTTCTCATAAAAAGATAAGTCCCCAACTGTATCGTAAAAGGGGACTAATTTGGGGGCCCCTGCAGAGTCGGGGTTTTCTCCCTTGACTTCAACGAAGGGGACATGGAAGAGACCAAAATTGATTTGCCTATAACAGATAATTTTCTAGCTTCCAATATTGTCGACAATGACTTGTCAGAAATCGATGACATCAACACATTTGTTCAGAAAGAGTATATTCCAAGG
Organism: Mizuhopecten yessoensis; assembly: GCF_002113885.1. Classification (NCBI taxonomy): domain Eukaryota; kingdom Metazoa; phylum Mollusca; class Bivalvia; order Pectinida; family Pectinidae; genus Mizuhopecten; species Mizuhopecten yessoensis. The sequence continues at coordinate 4,777 of NW_018406984.1, read as the reverse complement.
TTTACTTTGGATGAATATGTCACATAGTGGTCATCATTATCTTTGTCGTGAACATCAATACAACATGAGAATGACATTATAATTATCATGGCACTCATTCATCATCATCACCATGATGATGATCATCATCATCATCATTATCCATTCATCGTCATTATCATCGTCATCAACACCACAAAATAATGATATCATCATCATCATATCAAAATAACTATATGAGAATGACATCAACATCATCATCATCATCATCATCATCATCATCATAACCACAATAGAACGACTTCCAAGTCATCATTATCATGATAATAATCTGTCATCATCATGTCATAATGGCAATCATCATAATCATGTCACAGTGACACTCTTCACATTCATCATTATCATCATGTCATGATGTTTATCAACATTATCATCAACATCACCATCATTATCACATTTACACTCAGTTATCATAATCATCCTTATCATCATATTCACAGCCTCATTAATACAAGAGGGTCTGTATCGCTCTCCTGAATATTTAAACAGTCATAGCAAAATATTCTCATTTAATATCATATCGCACTACAAATATTTCCCTCTTTGTCGGCTCCATCTGTTGAAACTACCAGCCAAATATTATTATAAGACTCTATGCTTTTTTGTTCTTCTTCAGAAGTTGTTTGACATATTTTTCCCTGTGACCTCGTAAGTAGGTCAATGCCATTTTCCTTCTCAAACTTTGTTGGCTATATCCGAAGAATCTACCCGCCAAATCTTATGAATCCATTTCTTTTGGTTCTTCAGAACAAATCCTTTGAAATGTTGTTGACCTTTGAAAGTAGGTGAGGTCTTTTTCATTTGCAAACTTTGGTGAGCTCTATCCCAGGAAGCCACCAGCCAAATATTATAATGTATGCCTTTCGATTATTCAGAAAAAGTCGTTTGATGTTTTTGACATATTTGACACCTGTGACATTGAAAGAAGGTTAAGGTCATTTTATTCTCAAACTTTATCGGGTTCTATTTTAGGAAGCCAACAGCCAAATATGAAGGTTCTTTACCTTTTAGTTCTTCAGAAGAAGTCGTTTAAAGAGTTTGACATATTTGACCGCTGTGACCTCGATAGAAGGTCAAGGTCATTTTCATTTTCAAACTTTGTCGGGCTCTATCCCAGAAACCACCAGCCAAGTATGTAGAATATATACCTTTTATTTCTTCAGAAGGAGTCATTTGAAGCGTTTGTCATATTTGACCGTTGTGACCTTGAAAGAAGGTCAAAGTCATTTTCATTCTCAAACTTTGTCGGGCTCTATCCAAGGAAGCCACCAGCCAAATATACAGATTCTATACCTTTTTAGTTCTTCAGAAAAAGTCGTTTGAAGTGTTTGACACATTTGACCCCTGTGACCTAGAAAGTAGGTCAAGGTCATTTTCGTGAAACTTTGTCAGGCTCCTACCAACGAAGCTTTCAGTCAAATGTCATGGCTCTATGCCTGTCAAAAATGAGATAATGAATTTTAAGTGATTTGGGGTTTAAACACAGCATTTTCCATTGGCAATGTGACCGGTTTTCAGCCTAAAATGGCTCCAGAGAAAAAGCTCTGCCATTGATGAACTTTTATTTGCTATTTGTAATATGTCACTTTTGTTTGCAAATCCTATGTATCCTGTTTATCACGACAATCACTTAATTTCTTCCAAATCACCTTGCATTACGACGTGTTGATTTCTGATAGAAATTGAAATTATCAAATATTTATTGCCACTTACGTGTAAATAAACAACAATTATTCAATAACTAAAATAAAAGTCGAGATTCGTCTTTAATTACTTTACTGAAAAAAAATCGAATTGCGACACGCGTACGGGAATCCATCAAAATAGGATACGTTATAATTATAATAGTCTGTCGAAGGACACTCGCGAGTACAAGAGAGCAGAAGTACAAACACTCCATGTGGTAAACTACTGTGTTTTTATAAGAACTGTTGGATAATCATTTTAAATGAAACATAAACAAGCCTGCATTCATTCTAGACAAGAAACCGACTAGACTCCTATTGTCTTATCGTCATCAAGAGCAACGTTGTTGAACAAGAAACTCTCGCACAATCTTGCCAAGTTCTCACGACGGCACCCGATAACATAACTTCACTTTCCTACAATATCAACATTATCGCAACGAAATGTTAACGATAAAACGAACGGATTGTTACAGCGTAATGTGGACATCGTTTGGCTTAGAAATTGTGTTGTATTTTCATTGTACCGCGACAGTACCTCATCCAACTTACCTTGATGAAACTTCAATAGCGCATGCGCGTGGCAATATCAAGGTTACCAAAATGTTTGTTTGCGGGTCATTTCGTAAAACATGTATGTGCATGGATGCACGTGTTGAACGATTACAGCAGAAATCAAACAATCGGCTTGACCACAGCATTGGATAATAAAGGATTCTATATATATAGATTAACAGAAATTATCCAGACAAGGTATTACAATTGATTTGATGATTTTATTCATATTTGTATTTCTTTTTATTCATTTTAAGGAAAGTCCAGGGATCCCTCAAACAGAATGTTTGATTTAATAATACATCTTATTGACAACTAATTGTATTATTGTGAAATCTATGTGTACGGCAGTTGCCTACTCTGCAGCTATGGCATTGGTATAAACCTCATTACGCCTAGAAAGTTAGCAAATGATTATGGGATGGGGATCACAATCTTTTCAAAGACATGTGTTGAAGCTATATGGACTATATAAGTGGAATGGTGCGGTAAACAGATGTGTATTATACTAAGCAATTACATGTATATATGTATATGGTAAGAGGATGGGGATCTCGACTGTTTCAAAGTTTTCACCCAAGAACCTATAATCCCTAGGGGTGTGGCAAAACTTTAAGCTCCATTCTTATATCATGATTGTGTTTGTCTCTTGATATGCCAAAACTATGTATATATGGTTCATTTTTGGGGTGAGGCCATAGATGGATGTACATATCATCACTCAGGTTATATGGTTATACAGTTATGAACTCTTTTTGGCCCCTCCCTTTCACCCCCGGGAGGGTCAGTCCCTCAATTTGTACAGTTGTGAATTTCCATCACCCGAGAATACTTCCAACCAAATATGGTTGATGACGATCTCTTAGTTCCAGAGAAGAAGTAATTTAAAACAATATTGCCAAATTACCCTATTTCACCTCGCCTCTCACTCCCTTGTGGTGTCAGCCCCACCATTTGTACACTTTTGAATCCAAATATGGTTGATATCTATCTCTTAATTCCAGAGAAGTCGTTTAAAGAAATACAGACAAATTACCCCTATTTGGCCCCTCCACAGAGCCACTTTGGGGGTCAGCAACTAAATTTATACAATTTTGAATCGTCACCACCAGAGAATGCTTCCAACTAAATATGGTTGATATCTATCCCTTAGTTTCAGAGAAGAAGTTGTTGAAAGTAAAAATGCCAAATTTGTACAATTTTTAATCGCCACCACCTAGGGATGATACCAGACGAATATGGTTGATGTCCATCAATTAGTTCCAGAGAAGAAGTCGCGTAGAGCAATATAGCCAAATTATCCTTTTTGACCCTGTCCCTTGAGCCCCCTAGGGGTCAGCCCTTCCATTTGTACAATTTTGAATCCCCACCTCCCATGGATGCTTTCAACCAAATATGAATGATATCCAGGGCTAAGTTCTAGAGAAGAAGTCGTTTAAAGCATTTAAGCCCAATTGCCTCAGCCCCCTGTGGGGTCTGCCGTACTATTTGTATAATTGTGAATCCAAACCACCTAAGGATGTTACCAGTCAAATATGATTGATATTCATTGCTTAGTTCCATAGAAAAAGTCGCGTAAACCAATACAGGCAAATAACCCTTTTTGTCCTCGCCCCTCAGCCCCTTGGTGAATGAATGAAATCCAGTGCATAATTCTAGAGAAGAAGTGGTTAATAGCAATATAGCCCAATGGCCCCATTTTGGCCCCGCCCCTCAGCCCGATTTTTTGTACAATTTTGAATCCCCATCACTTACGGATGATACCAGTCAAATATGGTTGATATTCATTGCTTAGTTCCAGAAACGAAGTCGCTTAAACCAATACAGCCAAATAACCCTTTTTGGCCCCGCCCTTCAGCCCCTCCATTTGTACAATTTTGAGTCCTCACCTCCCATGGATGCTTCCAACCAAACATAAATAATATCCAGTGCATAGTTCTAGGTTCATAGCAATATAGCCCTATGGCCCAATTTTGGCCCTGCTACTCAGCCTCCTGGTGGGCCAGCCTCACTATTTGTACATTTTTGAAA
>NW_018406984.1:0-411 GCF_002113885.1 Mizuhopecten yessoensis | reverse complement strand
AATTCCAATCAGTGGTTAAGAAGAAGAAGTCATTTGAAGAAATTGATGACGTACGGACGGACGACGGACCCCACGGTATGGCATCAACTCACCTTGGTCCTTTGGACTAGGTGAGCTAATAAACATCATCATGACCTCATCATCCATAATTATTATCATCAAGACATGATTTCATCATCATCATGACCCATAATTTATATTACAATGATCATCATCACCATCATCGATTCATTGTCATCAACAAAGACCACAAGCATTACACCGTAATTTTAATCATACCTGCTCACACACATACACATGTGCATGCACAAGTGCATTATTGTCCTCTTACGGTAATTAGGCAGGATACTATAGTAATATATACAAGACTGTTGGTAGTGACAACTTACCTGTACTCAGCAGGAAAACATC
>NW_018406983.1:4592-5503 GCF_002113885.1 Mizuhopecten yessoensis | reverse complement strand
CAAGTCGTGTTACCGTAACGCGACCTAGAATAACACGATGGCAGACATATGCCACATAGCAAACAAAACCAATGGTCATTTGAAGTTCCCAATTGCTCTTCGGAACACTAGAGTTTCGTTCGGAAAAGTTTATAACTTGGGATTATTCCAGGCATTTTAGTATATAGTAATGTATGCTTCCTGATACCAATCTTTTAAAATATATACGTTAATATAATAATTAATATTTAAATAAATCAACTAAACTTATTAATAATATTTTATATTGGTGTTAATTACACTTGCGGTAGAAAAATACGAAACAGTTTGAGCGCAAAGCTAGTTTTACACAGCTGCCGTTTGCCGGACTCATGTTGTTGACGTCTGATGCACATTGCCGGAAGTGATGCCGCACAAACAGTCCGATCTGATATCACGATTTCTTTTTCTGTAGTAATACTCCTATATTTGTGTAATTCAATTCGGCATCAAAAGTATTTTATTATTTAAGGAATTATGCTCTTGTTTTGATAACTATGACCGGAAACATTGTCATTTTTGTAAATTAACTGCGGAGCGATATCGCCATGTCGTCTGGTACGAATCGGTATATATAACTGTTACAGAAAGTGTATTTTACACATCTCAGCCACAACAGGGCAGATCGGTATATATAACTGTTACGGAAAGTGTATTTTACACATCTCATCGACTACAGGGCAGATTGGTATATATTACTGTTATAGAAAGTGTATTTTACACATCTCATCGACTACAGGGCAGATTGGTATATATAACTGTTACAGAGAGGATATTTTACGCATATCATCCACTACAGGGCAGATTGGTATATATAACTGTTACAGAGAGTATATTTTACGCATATCATCCACTACAGGGCAGATTGGTATATATTACTGTTATAGAAAGTG
>NW_018406983.1:0-411 GCF_002113885.1 Mizuhopecten yessoensis | reverse complement strand
CCTATAAGTAGATTTAGTATTAGATTTTTTATAAAGCATAGATTTATTTACGGAACTTATAAATGGATTTAGTATTCGATTTGTTATAAAGCATAGATTTGTAAAGGGAACTTATAAGTAGATTTAGTATTCGAATTGTTATAAAGCACAGAAATATTTAGGGAACGTGTTAGTAGATTTATATTATATTTGTTATAAAGCACAGATTTATTAAGGGAAGCTATAAGTAGATTTAGTGTTAGATTTGTTATAAAGCATAGATTTATTTAGGGAACTTGTAAGTATACTTAGTAAAAAAATATATATAAAGCACAGATTTATTTAGGGAACCTATCAGTAGATTTAGTATTAGATGTGTTATAAAGCACAGATTTGAGATAAGTTTGTGATAGGCCTGTAACAGAAAAAAGA
>NW_018406982.1:227776-228173 GCF_002113885.1 Mizuhopecten yessoensis | reverse complement strand
TACCGGGTCTAGCTGATCAAACACACTACAACAATAGCGGGGCTAACTGATCAAACACATTACAATAATACCGGGGCTAGCTGATCAAACACACTACAACAATACCGGGGCTAGCTGGTCAAACAAACTACAACAATACCGGGGCTAGCTGATCACACACACTACAACAATACCGGGACTAGCTGATCAAACAACTACAACAATACCGGANATCAAACACACTACAACAATACCGGGGCTAGCTGATCAAACAAACTACAACAATACCGGGGCTAGCTGATCAAAACAACTACAACAATACGAGGGCTAGCTGATCAAAAAACTACAATAACTGGGTTAGCTGATCTAACAAACTATAACAATACCGGGGCTAGCTGATCAAACAAACTACAACAAA
>NW_018406982.1:220159-225610 GCF_002113885.1 Mizuhopecten yessoensis | reverse complement strand
ACACACTACAACAATAACGGGGCTAGCTGATCAAACAAACTACAATAAAACTGGGGTTAGCTGATCAAACACACTACAGCAATACCGGGGCTAGCTGCTCAAAAAACTACAATACCGGGGCTAGCTGATCAAACAAACTACAACAATTACGGGGCTAGCTGATCAAATAAACTACAACAATACCAGGGCTAGCTGATCAAACAAACTATAAAGTGTACAACAATGCCGGGGCTAGCTGATCAAACAAACTACAACAATACCGGGGCCAGCAGATCAAACAAACTACAATAATCCTGGGGCTAGCTGATCAAACTAACTACAAACAATAACGGGGCTAGCTGGTCAAACAAACTACAAAAATGCCGGGGCTAGCTGGTCAAATAAACTACCACAATGCCGGAGCTAGCTGATCAAAAAACTACAATCCCAGGGCTAGCTGATCAACTAAACTACAACAATAATAAACTACAACAATAACGGGGCTAGCTGGTCAAACAAACTACAACACTACCGGGGCTAGCTGGACAAATAAACTACTACAAGGCCGGGGCTAGCTGAACAAACAAACTACAATAATACTGGGGCTAGCTGATCAACCACACTACAACAATACCGTGGCTAGCTGATCAAACTAACTACAAACAATAACGGGGCTAGCTGGTCAAAAAAACTACAACAATACCAGGGTTAGCTGATCAAACACACTACAACAATACCGGGGCTAGCTGGTCAAATAAACTACTACAATGCCGGGGCTAGCTGATCAAACAAACTACAACAATACCGGGGCTAGCTGGTCAAACAAACTACAACAATACCGGGGCTAGCTGATCACACACACTACAACAATAACGGGGCTAGCTGATCAAACAAACCACAACAATACCGGGCTAGCTGATCAAACAAACTACAACAATACCTGGGCTAGCTGATCAAATAAACTACAACAATACCGGGTCTAGCTGATCAAACACACTACAACAATAGCGAGGCTAGCTGATCAAACACACTACAACAATACCGTGGCTAGCTGATCAAACACACTACAACAATACCGCGGCTAGCTGATCAAACAAACTACAACAATACCGGGTCTAGCTGATCAAACACACTACAACAATAGCGAGGCTAGCTGATCAAACACACTACAACAATACCGCGGCTAGCTGATCAAACAAACTACAACAATACCGTGGCTAGCTGATCAAACACACTACAACAATACCGCGGCTAGCTGATCAAACAAACTACAACAATACCGTGGCTAGCTGATCAAACACCCTACAACAATACCGGGGCTAGCTGGTCAAATAAACTACTACAATACCGGGGCTAGCTGATCAAACAAACTACAATAATCTACAACAATACCGGGGCTAGCTGATCAAACAAACTACAATAATACTGGGGCTAGCTGATCAAACACACTACAGCAATACCGGGGCTAGCTGATCAAAAAACTACAATACCGGGGCTAGCTGATCAAACAAACTACAATAATACTGGGGCTAGCTGATCAAACACACTACAGCAATACCGGGGCTAGCTGATCAAAAAACTACAATACCGGGGCTAGCTGATCAAAAAAACTACAACAATAACGGGGCTAGCTGATCAAACAAACTACAACAATACCTGGGCTAGCTGATCAAATAAACTACAACAATACCGGGTCTAGCTGATCAAACAAACTACAACAATAGCGGGGATAGCTGCTCAAACACACTACAACAATACCGGGGCTAGCTGGTCAAATAAACTACAACAATACCGGGGCTAGCTGATTAAACAAACTACAACAATACCGGGTCTAGCTGATCAAACACACTACAACAAAAGCGGGGCTAGCTGATCAAACACACTACAACAATAGCGGGGATAGCTGATCAAACACACTACAACAATACCGGGGCTAGCTGGTCAAATAAACTACCACAATACCGGGGCTAGCTGGTCAAACAAACTACAACAATACCGGGGCTAGCTGGTCAAACAAACTACAACAATACCGGGGCTAGCTGGTCAAATAAACTACAACAATGCCGGGGCTAGCTGATCAAACAAACACACACTACAACAATAACGGGGCTAGCTGATCAAACAAACTACAACAATAACGGGGCTAGCGGATCAAATAAACTACAACAATACCGGGTCTAGCTGATCAAACACACTACAACAATAGCGAGGCTAGCTGATCAAACACACTACAACAATACCGTGGCTAGCTGATCAAACACACTACAACAATACCGTGGCTAGCTGATCAAACCCACTACAACAATACCGGGGCTAGCTGGTCAAACAAACTACAACAATACCGGGGCTAGCTGGTCAAATAAACTACCACAATACCGGGGCTAGCTGGTCAAACAAACTACAACAATACCGGGGCTAGCTGATCACACACACTACAACAATAACGGGGCTAGCTGATCAAACAAACCACAACAATACCGGGGCTAGCTGATCAAACAAACTACAACAATAACGGGGCTAGCGGATCAAATAAACTACAACAATACCGGGTCTAGCTGATCAAACACACTACAACAATAGCGAGGCTAGCTGATCAAACACACTACAACAATACCGTGGCTAGCTGATCAAACACCCTACAACAATACCGGGGCTAGCTGGTCAAACAAACTACAACAATACCGGGGCTAGCTGGTCAAATAAACTACAACAATACCGGGGCTAGCTGATCACACACACTGCAACAATAACGGGGCTAGCTGATTAAACAAACTACAACAATACCGGGTCTAGCTGATCAAACAAACTACAACAATAGCGGGGATAGCTGCTCAAACACACTACAACAATACCGGGGCTAGCTGATCACACAAACTACAACAATACCGGGACTAGCAGATCACACAAACTACAACAATTCCGGGGCTAGCTGATCAAACAAACTACAACAATACCTGGGCTACCTGATCAAATAAACTACAACAATGCCGGGGCTAGCTGATCAAACAAACACACACTACAACAATAACGGGGCTAGCTGATTAAACAAACTACAACAATACCGGGTCTAGCTGATCAAACACACGACAACAATAGCGGGGCTAGCTGATCAAACACACTACGACAATACCGGGGCTAGCTGATCAAACACACTACAACAATAGCGGGGCTAGCTGATCAAACACACTACAACAATACCGGGGCTATCTGAGCAAACACACTACAACAATACCGGGGCTAGCTGATCACACACACTACAACAATAACGGGGCTAGCTGATCAAACAAACTACAACAATACCGGGGCTAGCTGATCATACAAACTACAACAATACCGGGGTTAGCAGATCACACAAACTACAACAATACCGGGGCCAGCTGATCAATTAACTACAACAATACGGGGGCTAGCAGATCACATAAACTACAACAATACCTGGGCTAGCTAATCAAACAAACTACAACAATACCGGGGCTAGCTGATCAAACAAACTACAACAATACGGGGGCTAGCTGATAAAACAAACCACAACAATACCGGGGCTAGCTGATCACACACACTACAACAATAACGGGGCTAGCTGATCAAAAAACTACAACAATACCGGGGTTAGCTGATCAAACAAACTACAACAATAACAGGGCTAGCTGAGCAAACAAACCACAACAATTCCGGGGCTAGCTGATCACACAAACTACAACAATAACGGGGCTAGCAGATCACACAAACTACAACAATAACGGGGCTAGCTGATCAAACAAACTAAAACAATCCAGGCCTGATGATATCAGCGTTATCTTAACAACTTAACGATGCTGATAGCCTATTTCCCTCTCCTATTATAATGTATTATAAACATGCTAATATTTTAAAATATCAATGCACAATATTTGGCAACGAGGTAAATAAAGTGTTTTGATTGTAAATGAAGGGGTTTGACATTAATAGAACCAGTTAACAGAACAAATGTTACCTGCAAAGAAATTGTTATTGAACCTCGATACAAACGATTATTAACCATACAAAGTGCTGTTGGAAATATATTAATACGCTCTCTGTGTTCTGGACAGACGGATCCCTAAAAGTGTCTGGGGAAATAGTACAGAATAAGGGAGAAGAAGAAAGCACTCGTATTCATGTGGGATTTAACAATAATAACATAGAGAGTGATGGATGTGACCGGTTTATTATTAAAGGAATAAAATGAAACATTAGCATGCGTCAGGTTTAGAACTGGAATTAGTATATCATTGAAAATGTAATAAAACTTGCACTACCAATATCATGACAGGTATAAAACAAAATGCAGTCGAGAGCTGCCGCCTTTGTTTTTATTAACAGATGGCCATCACAGATACGATTGGAAAATTGATCATGCTTTACAATAGCGAACAGAAAACGAGTATCGCCATTACAGAATATACAGCAGATGAAACTCCTTTATATCAATACAATCGATATAAACCTGACTGTTTTAGTCTCATTTGGTATGTATCTGTAAAATATTAATTCAAAGGCTATAACTCAGTTTATCTATGTAATGCGTGCGGGGATCGGATTCGATCAGCCAGTACCTCTTTAAATATACACAACAGCTTATATAGCTTTTACTTATTCCCTCTAATTTGAGTATTTATAGCGAACGCCCCTGCGTGAGCGTGCAAACTGGGCTAATAATGTTGGCTACATAAGAAACACTGTGCGCACCTCTGCGAATTGTCAGTCAAAGTTGATCATAACACGCCATATAAACTCTCCTAAGTAGAATAATTTCCCCGAGTATTTTTCCTGATCAGATAACATCACATGCACGTATTCCGCAATTGAAACGTAAGAAGCGTGTTTTGTTTCAGAAACTAAAACAGACTCGAAAACTGGGTTGTACTAACATGTGAACTTGTATAATGTGTATAGTTTTATTTGTGAACTTGTATAATATTAATGTGTCTAGTTTTATTTGTGAACTTGTATATATATAATGTGTATAGTTTTATTTGTGAACGTGTACAATAATTTGGATTCGGTTTTATTTGTGAACTTGTATAATGTGTATACTTTTATTTGTGAACGTGTATAATGTGTATAGTTTTATTTGTGAACGTGTATAATGTGCATAGTTTTATTTGTGAACTTGTATAATGTGTATAGTTTTATTTGTGAACTTGTATAATGTGTATAGTTTTATTTGTGAACTTGTATAATGTGTATAGTTTTATTTGTGAACGTGTATAATGTGTATAGTTTTATTTGTGAACGTGTATAATGTGTACAGTTTTATTTGTGAACGTGTATCATGTGTATAGTTTTATTTGTGAACGTGTATAATGTGTATAGTTTAATTTGTGAACGTGTATAATGTGTATAGTTTTATTTGTGACCTTGTATAATGTGTATAGTTTTATTTGTGAACGTGTATAATGTGTATAGTTTTATTTGTGAACTTGTATAATGTGTATAGTTTTATTTGTGAAC
>NW_018406982.1:193999-218482 GCF_002113885.1 Mizuhopecten yessoensis | reverse complement strand
AAAAACCATTACCTTAGTTTTGGTAAGATTTACCATCATACCATACATTTTACAAAAGGATTCAATAATTCCTATTTGTTTTTGTAAATTTACAACAGTATCCGCCATGTTTGCCATATCATCAGCAAATAGTAACTGCATGACATTGGGTAATTCAGCATCTACAAAAATTCCTTGGCAGTTTGCTTCATTCATTTGTTCTATAACCTCATTTAAAAATATTACAAACAGGAAGGGACTTAACATACAGCCCTGTTTCGTTCCGACATTACACTCAAAATATTGAGACAATCCATCTGTTGTGTTAATACACGACTTCATATTTGAATACATAGATTTCAATATCTTAATCACTTTATGACTAACATTGTTTTTTATTAAGGTATATAGTAGAAGTGGGTGCTGTACACAGTCAAAAGCTTTGGAGAAATCAACAAAAATACAATACATCCTACCTTTCTTTTTACTGAGATATTTCTGCACCAAAGCTTGTAAAGAAAAACAGTGATCCATGGTTGAATATCCAGTTCTATAACCAGCTTGTTCCTCGTGAAATTTTTGTTCTATTTCTGCCCAGAAAATTAAACGATTATTTAAAATTTTTGTAAATATTTTCCCCATAACATTTAAGAGCGAAATACCTCTGTAATTGTCTGGTAAATTTACATCACCCTTTTTGTGAATAGGATGTATAATTGCTTTACACCAGTCAGTAGGGAAAACCCCACACTCCAATATTTTGTTAAACAAACCACAGAGACACTTAAGTACATCATCAGTTTCATATTTAAAAAGTTCAATCACTAAACCATCTTCACAAGGAGCTTTATTTAATTTGAATTGGTGAATGGCTCTCTTTGTTTCTTCCAGTTCTATGTCAATATCTAGTAATTCGTTGCGAGTATGAGTTTCTGCACTGAAATGTTTATCTAACGTGTCATGTACATTTTGCATAAAAGTTTCTTCCACAGTAAATTTTGCTGAATTCAATAAGTTTTTAAAGTAATTAAACCACTGTCCTCCTGTTATTGAGTTATTATTATTTGTACTCTTAAAGCTTTTTAGCTTTTTCCATATATCACTTGGGTCCTTTAGAGAAAGCACTTCCTCCGCTTGGTTATTTTTGACCCGTGTTTATTTTACGTTGCACACTCCCTTGAATCTTTTCTTCGCACTTTGGCACCGTTGTAGATCATCATCCAAGTTGGTCTTCCTAAATACATTGTACATTTAATAGTTCATATTTCTCTTTTTTCAAATATTCACACTCATTGTCCCACCATTTAGGCTGAGTATTAAATCTGTAAGATTTTCTCTGCATACATTTGGCAGCATGAGATACAATTTCGTGAACGTGTATAATGTGTATAGTTTTATTTGTGAACGTGTATAATGTGTATATTTTTATTTGTGAACTTGCATAATGTGTATAGTTTTATTTGTGAACGTGTATTATGTGTATAGTTTTATTTGTAACTTGTATGATGTGTATAGTTTTGTTTGTGAACGTGTATAATGTGTATAGTTTTATTTGCGAACGTGTATAATGTGTTTAGTTTTATTTGTGAACGTGTAAAATGTGTATAGTTTTGTTTGTGAACTTGTATCATGTGTATAGTTTTATTTGTGAACTTGTATAATGTGTATAGTTTTATTTGTGAACGTGTAAAATGTGTATAGTTTTATTTGTGAACTTGTATAATGTGTATATTTTTATTTGTGAACGTGTATAATGTGTATATTTTTATTTGTGAACTTGCATAATGTGTATAGTTTTATTTGTGAAGGTGTATTATGTGTATAGTTTTATTTGTGAACATGTATAATGTGTATAGTTTTATTTGTGAACGTGTATAATGTGTATAGTTGTATTTGTGAACGTGTATAATGTGTATAGTTTTATTTGTGAACGTGTATAGTTTTATTTGTGAACATGTATAATGTGGATAGTTTTATTTGTGAACTTGTATAATGTGTAGAGTTTTATATGTGAACTTGTATAATGTGTATAGTTTTGTTTGTGAACTTGTATAATGTGCATAGTTTTATTTGTGAACTTGTATAATGTGTATATTTTTTTTGTGAACGTGTATAATGTGTATAGTTTTATTTGTGAACTTGTATAACGTGTATATTTTTATTTGTGAACTTGTATAATGTGTATAGTTTTATTTGTGAACTTGTATAATGTGTATAGTTTTTAAGAGGAAACTCCGATGAATATCTAGATACTGACGGATATAGCGGCAGATAACGGCAGATAACTCCAGACAATACGAGAGCATGCTTTTTTTTGGATTATCTTAAACAGTGTGATAAATATATCAGGTCCACCTTTAAATAGATACCTTGGAAACCAAAATGTAAATCTACAGTAACACGAGTGTCCAATGCCCACTCCGATTCCAACACCACCCCGACCATCTGAATAAATAAATACTGTATGTATTGTCATCTTCAATAAGATTCATCAGTTTGGAAATATATGATATCAAAGTTTTACTTTCTACACAAGCAATAGTCGTAGTAAACGTGTCGCAACATTTCAAGACCGACTGAGTGGTTTGTACGTTTTACCTGTACAACGATGTGACGAAATTGTATTTGTTTATGTCACTCGACCCGGGACGTTTCTCAATATCAATATCTTAACACTGTTTCGAATAGATTACTGGTAGTGTGTAGATAATAACGGGGATAAAGTACACTCTTAATAACGGCGATAAAGTACACTCTTAATTACGGAGATAAAGTACACTCTTAAATACGGAGATAAATTACACTCTTAATAACGGAGATAAGGTACACTCTTAATAACGGAGATAAAGTACACTCTTAATTACGGACATAAAGTAAACTCTTAATAACGGAGATAAAGTAAACTCTTAATTACGGAGACAAAGTACACTCTTAATAACGGAGACAAAGTACACTCTTAATAACGGAGACAAAGTACACTCTTAATTACGGAGATAAAGTACACTCTTAATTACGAAGACAAAGTACACTCTTAATAACGGAGAAAAAGTAAACTCTTAATTACGGAGACAAAGTACACTGTTAATATACCATTACCGACAAACTAGAACTTCAGGAATAGTAACCATTTGGTAATGATTGTAAGTCGACATATCACACTTGTTTATAACGCGCAATCTAATCCTTGTCTGACCATGTGTTTCATGTTATCCTAGTAAGTTGGCAGTGGTTGTCTATGAGTCCCAATTGTTTACTGCTTAAACAATAATAATTGTGATATAGATATCTAATAACTGATCATAATCGCTTACTCCAAGTAGGTTTGGTGCTGAGACATTTCTCTATATTTTCAATTTCATAATGATTCATTTTAATAAAGCCAGACCGCCTGTGCCTCCTGTTGAGGATTATAACAGTGGGGAAAAGATATTCAATATTTTCAGCACAATTTTGTCTAAAATTTGAATTTATATCAAACATAACTATTTTCCATTATTTTTATTGGAAGATAGTGTGGATAGACTGACATTTAAAGACATGTTTCTGTTATCGTACAGGGGGATAGATAGATATGATAACATTTGCCGTTACTATAAATATGGGTGAAGTATTACTATAGACTACTTGGTGGTTTGCTATCAGAGTTCTATCACATAGGTAACTAACTGTACATTGCGAACATTGATATTGTTTACGGTAGTAAATGTGATGGCAGTTTTGGACATTATATTGTTTTCAATATAATAAATCTTCTATTACCAAAATATAACAATCATTGGATAAAATGTTTTTTATTCCAATCTAAATGATAGCCCTGCCGGTATATGTGGTTCCCTTGTTGAAGACCGAGATTACTTTTTCCTCAACTATCCTCTTCATACTTACCCAACACAACTCTTCCTTGACTCTCCCTGTGCACTAAGTGACATTATTCCGCTTAATAGTCAACCTTGTCTTTACGGTTTCCAAAGACGAGATGATAATATATGAATATAAATATTGTGGAGTTGGATCAGAGTTGCATAAGAGACACGAGCCGTTTCTATTAGTTTCTATTAGATTCGTTTTTGATTCCCTACTTGATTGCTGTATTCTTGGTCTGTTAGTAAATTGTCTTGCATGCACGGACACTTGGTCTGTTCTGGCCGCCTGTCTGTGTCAGATAATCAGGTTGATGTTATTACTTCCTCTTTTAACGATGGCAATACCTTATAGATATATTGTCCCAACTACATCTCACAATGCCACAGTTAAATGTTAAAAACGTTACGCTAATATACTGTATATGTACTATCAACATGATGTGTATGTACTGTTAAATATTGTAAAGAGAGGGCTTGTGTAGGCTGTGCCTGTCGCCCAATTCCGATTGTACTTAAGATCTGTACAATAAACTATTCTGAAGTGACAATGCTTGAATGACAAAATAAATATTGAAACAACGTTTCTTGCCTAAAACATCATTGAATCAAACCTTTTTCTATTGGAATAATAATTGTGCATGGACATTTAATTACTTTGACTGATCTACCCCTGCTATTAAATTATCTCTTTCTCTTCTTTAGAGGACACTGATTCCGATGACGTCACGTGATGCTCTAAGTAAATCTAAGTAGACAATGTAGTTTTAGCACATTGTATTTGAATGCGTGTCTCACGTTTCCCGAACCCTTCACCACCTCCGTGTCACCGTATACCGCTTGTCGTATACTGCTACATGTAATACTTGGTAGTAGAATTTATAGTTTAAGATGTTAATCATGTATGTCCTGTAGGAGATTTACTGACTTAATCTGCACTAGCCTGTGTTTGTACAAATTTAGAAATTATGTAACTGTCAATATTCGAACATGATAATGGTTTGAGAAGTAGACACACAGAATGTTCACGGCACTTCACACCCTTTTTAATAAACTCACTACCACGGAAATCCCACTCAATGTATGTGTGTTAAGAACATCTCTGAACATACTATAATAAGTGATATTTTCTTCTTACTTTAACAAACCTGCTGACATTATCTTTAGTATAACCATGATAATACTGTCTTCCTTTAATTCAAACATGTTGACATTGTTGCCCTTTAATTTGAATAGTCCCCTACTGGATATATTAAGTTTATCATTGCTATCGTTCGTTCGGATAGAATCACTCATGGTATACCTTTACACACTCTCGAAGTGCTATTTAAGTCCCGTTTTCTTGTCTTATTTTCCCTTTACTAACACTGAACACTTATGTCATGTTTCCTTTATTTTACAGGACACAAG
Source organism: Mizuhopecten yessoensis (assembly GCF_002113885.1). Classification (NCBI taxonomy): domain Eukaryota; kingdom Metazoa; phylum Mollusca; class Bivalvia; order Pectinida; family Pectinidae; genus Mizuhopecten; species Mizuhopecten yessoensis. Next base: position 213,233 of record NW_018406982.1, on the reverse strand, counting down.
AAGAAGGTGCGTGACGTAGAGGCTTCGGATGTGACGTACCGTGTCAGCTTAAATGACCCCAATCGAGAGCGTATATTCTGGCTGTCGCCTAGCGACGTACCACAATCAACAGTGTAATGTAATACAGGAAAAAACCTTTCTGATGGACCATAAAATGAACACGAGTCCTTACTGAAGGAAAACTTTGGAAAAGACAAAGATAACCTTATTCAGCATTCCTCTAATCAGGGGTATAAAGAAACAGTATATTATGTATCAATCAAATAATATGAGGTCTAATATTTAGTTTCTATGTGTATGTGTGAATATGTAATACAAGGGGTACGATTACGTCACTTTGGTCTAGGTGACATTGTGATCTATATATCCGAACGTTATATAGCTACGTCATAGCCTATATCATCTGTTCGGTGACATGACATATTGACCTTATATGAAGTCAAAACTTCAATTGTATCGTCCGGTAACGTCGTGTCTTACATTCTGGTCCCGTGACGTCAAGATATGTATCTTTGTCACTGCCCTACATTCTGAGCCCATGAGGTTGTGTTCTACATTCTAGTCACGTGACGTCGTGTAATACATTCTGGTCCTGTGACGTCATGTCCAACATTCTGAACCCGTGAGGTTATGAGTTGCGTATGGCCTCTCCAATCGAAAACTAGTTGTGTCATCATATTCTTTTTTTTTTTGGACATCATACCCTATGGGTGACAGAAGAATTCTAAACAGATTAACAGGTGACAATTCTACGGTGAGAGTAGTCGTGATCATGACTCTATTTCCTATGATGTCGTGAGATATACTCAAGTACCTATGATGTCATGAGATATACTCAAGTACCTATGACGTCGTGAGATATACACTAGTTCCTATGACGTCGTGAGGTGCAATTTAGTCTTTATGACGTCGTGAGACATACACTAGTTCCTATGACGTCGTGAGCGATACCCTAGTCCCTATGACGTCGTGAGCAATACCCTAGTCCCTTGTGCGTCGTTAGCTATAATCTACTCCTTATGATGTCGTGAGATATACTGAAGTCTCTATGACGTCGTGAGATATAAACTAGTCCATATGACGTCGTGAGCTATAATCTAGTCTCTATGACGTCGTGAACTATAATCTAGTCTCTATGACGTCATGGATGTATGCACTAGTTCCTATGACGTCGTGAGCTACGATTTATTCAAGGTCACAACAAATTTTATTCCAGCAAAGGTCCATTTTTGTTCAAACATGATATTCTTCTTGCATGCAAATAGAGTGGGAAAAAAATACTTTATTTTTAAAAATCACATTTGTATTAATTGTGCAACACAATGAGCACAAAAAGCGTCAATTTGTTTATACAGTCGAACCTCGTTATCTCGAACTCTTTTAACTCGAAGACCCCGTTTATCTCGAAGTATTTCTCCGGTCCCGGCCAAATCTGTTCTTTATCTTATTAAATAAAACTCTGATAATTCGAACCCTGAAAAGTCGAAAAACTCGGATACCTCGAAGTAAAATATTGGTTTCAATAGCGTTAATCCAACGTAGTATCCAAATTTCATTTTGTCACTTGTTAATTCTTTGATACAAATAAAACGCAAAAGTACGACATTTCGCCATTCCGTGTTTATGAACATCTTTCGTAAGTAGACTAGCATGAAATCAGTAAAAAAGAATTTACGATAAAGCTTAGGACTGTAAAGTTTACGGACTGTCAAAACCATGTTATTCATAATAAAAAACAAACTGCATCAATGTTGATCAACAGTAATCTGTACTTACTGCGAGTCCGTTTAATGATTTGTACACCTAAACAGACGACAGTGCAAACCGGAAAATTGGTCACAAAGCGTGGTCATGCATAAAAGAGTTCCACAGTTAAAATCACAACCTAGGACAGCTTTACGGGTTCATGTTTTTACAGGAGCCAGTATGGCTTTGAAAGTCGATCGAGAGATTTAAGAACAAAACGATAATTGCTGTTGATTACATCGAGTTGAGGAGGTGTCAGGTGTCATATTTGGCTTTAATGAATCAATGTGTCACATGTACGATATAATTTGTTTGTGTGTTTTCATTTACAGAATCAACTATGCGTACGCTCCATTACAGTGATTTGTTTTAGACTTGCGCACTTTCATTTCCGCATTGTAAACTACGAGATCAGAGACAGCGGGATAGTTCGGTTTGAAATGTAACACTTCAGAAGTAAAACTTGACGGACTTACAAATACAAATGCAGACCTGGAAAGATTTGCCAAGACCTATACTAGCCAAAAACAACATTTAATCACTAGGCCCGTCCATTTTTAATAACGAATTCACAAAATGGTCCAACCGTTTTGATCGCGTTAAAAAACGAAAGTACGTTTTTCTGAAATAACTTACTCTTTTTTTGTAAGCGTGTTTATTGTAAAATTACATAGCTGTATTTGTCATATTGGTTACGTATATCATTTATCGATTGATTAAAAGCATTAACTATTAATAAAACCAACAACTGCTAGTGCTATGTCCCAACAGCAAATTTCATACCAAATATATGAACCCGCATAACTCGAATACTCGGATAACTCGAAGTTTTCCCACGACCCGGTCGACATCGAGATAACGAGGTTCGACTGTATATTCGAGGGGACAACATATCAAGAAACAGTTAAGCGGGAAATAAAACCGCTGTCCTAGCATGTGTGCTTCTCTGTACCTGATATCAATGGTACTGACTTGTGTTATGTGATTGTTTTTAAATAAAGTGCTTCATTTTACACACATTATGAAGTGTTGCTTTTATGTGCAGCTCCGTAGTACACAGACGTCTTGTAAAATCTATGCTGGATGATAATATACATAATGTACGATGCCATGTATGCCCGGTGATTGTATTAACAAAACTATATAAGACCTACAGTATAGCAATACAAAAATATCATATGGAAGTGAATCCTAAACATCGATCGGGACACAAGTTTCGGGAACAATATATATACATTTGTATATGTGAGTTTGCAGTCACGTGATACATAAAAGTGGATTATACCTCCTATGTAAATGTGAGCAATACATCTGCCTATTTGTCTTGTCTTTTGGGTGCACAATGTTTGAATGATGTCAATGGTCTAATCGGGTACTAAAATGGTGTTTCTTCCTCACCCGGCCAAACGTCACGGACGTCCCTTTCACAGTGGGACCCATCCTTTGAAAACAAGAGAAAAGACAAAGAAAAGAACCTGAACCGTAAGTTTGCAAGAAGACAAGGGTAGGGCTACAGTAGTAACAGACAAAGAGGACTTCGCAGAGAAAGTTAAAGCATCACCTAGTGACACAAACACATGCGAGGATTTCGAAAAAAATACCCTTTCCATACATTTACAAAGATATTGATAGAAGTTTGATCAAAATGTCCAACAGATGACTACACAGGGTGGATTGGTTACAATATATCACGATAGCTTGCAGATATACTCCCACCATTGGTAGTAACAACACCAAACCATGTCAGGAATCCAGTTCTAGCATCTGACTTGGAATATGTCATTATTGAAGAAGAAAATATTTTAACTCCAACGACGTTTTCACGGTTCATTAACACACCAATACAAGAAGCCATCATTATCATCTCAGAGAGAATAGTAACAGATAAGACGTCCCAAAAGGCAACATATCTATCAGTAGACTACATCACTGAGCTACTGACATTTGTCATGAACACGGCATACTTTGTTTTCATAGGACATGTACATCATGGATCATTTCTAGCAGACCGCCACTAGATCCGCACTTACGGAATGTAGACACAAACTGTGGAAACAATACTATTCTTGGACACTTTAATCTTCCGAAAAGAAAACGGCACCATCATATTATCAGTGTGTCGGAAACAAACACATACCGATCAGTATTTGACTTTCAACCGCACCATACACTGCACTGAGAGCGTGGAGTCGTACATGTACGTACACCCTTTGCCAGGTGTTACAGCATCACAGAGTAAGACGATAGACACAGGGAGGAGACAGTACATGCACGACGCACTCAACCGTTGTGGCTACCCCGACTGATCGATTTCCAAAGTGTTAAAGTCCATAATATAAAGGGTTTCACACACTTCTGATTCAATAGTAGGATCTAACACCAACGGTGAGCCCAAGACGGACACACATATATCTGATGGAGTGTAGTTCGATTTAGGCGTACTGCATTTATTACCAATCTTTTCAAATGTTCAATCACCTGCTAACTCTGTACGGCCGAGAGTGGGCTAGACGTAACCTATTCGATACAGTGTGTTACGCCCAGTAGTTCGTCCCATCGTTGTACAGGTCGTTTAGTCAGTCATAGCTTGACAAAGGGACCAGTCGGTCTTGAAAGGTTGCGACACGTCCAACACGTATTACGTATGTGCCCCAAGTTTAACTTTAATGTTTGCATATTTCCTGATGAATCTTATTGAAGAATGTTGGGTCATATGTTTGTGAAAACTTTCAGATGAGTGCGTAAACCGGAAGTTCGTATACCCCTTTCAGCGCGGTATCAAATGACATGTGTAAAACACAGCAAAATTATGGACACGACTAAAACAATTTATCTTTGAAAAAACGTCTTAAAATCGATTCTCAATAATTAGAACGGTAAAATATGGACATGACAGTCATACCTATAAATAACTTTTACAATACTGCCTATCCGTCAGCGCCTGGTAATGTGTCTTTATGACGTAACTCTTCAGGGATGACTTGTCTTCAGGTGAAAGGGAGATACTATCTCTTTTTCCAACGCCATGCTTTCAGCGTAACAACTGTCTGTTATACATTGTTTATGGAGGAAATGAGAATTCTAAATATTGGTATTGATCCCTCTCTACTTCCGTGTAGACAGAACATGATGCTGCTGATCATGTGATTGTATACAGGTTATTTTGTTGTTGTTATGGCATTAGTGTGTATTACTGCATATATGATAGCAATAAGCAAACGTTTTTAAAGTTTAATATTCCATATTTACAATTTCGTTGGATATACATGAAGCTTTCTAAATCACTTTCTGAAATTAATCGCACTGCAATTTAGACATCGTTTATTTTAATTAGGTTTGATTAGTATTACCTTGACTATCAAACCTTTAGGATCATTCCCAACTTGTGGTCCACATGTTGTTGTTTTCTAGGGTAGAGTGACCTAGATCCAAATATAAGAGCCATGACGTAGGATAAGCAAAATAACAGTTAGAGGGGGATAACTCTTCCGTTGTTAATATAACTTGGCCGCATTAGAACACTTTAATGCAAGCCTATGGTGGCTGATTTGTGCCATATCGTCTAGAACCAGCTTCATCTGTTTACATTCAAACGAATCAACTACCTTTATAAACATTCTTATTGTAAGAAATGGTCTTTTGAGTCTGTAGAGTTCTACTTGTAAACATTTCGTACTGTACTACTAATATACCATAGGACGATTAGACTGATCCCCTCTGGCACGTGTTGTTCTTGTTTATTCAATTCGTTGTAGGCTTATTTCACGCCATACAGCCACGAGATCGTGTCAAAATCTGATGTTCAAAAGGAACAGTACTGGTGTCCTAAACGTGGCAATCTAAGGTTCCTCTCTGGATACACCATCGTCGAACTGTCGATACCCTTGTACAGCAGATATGTGCCTCGAAAGAGCGGAAGCTTGGAGTTCGAGAAAGGCCGACTTTAGATAGAGACTACCCGAATGGCAAGTCACACATACTTACGACCCCAAGTAAACATCGGTATCGAGATATGAAAGCTAAATATATTGAACTAGATATTCAGTTATTAAAATGATTATTGCTTTGTTTGTTATAAGGCATTTTCTTATCAAACTGAATGCTAGGAAATGACACCTTATTATATAGTTAATTGATATGTCTGGGTCTTGTAGAGTTAAACCTCTTTGGTATTAGTAGTTAAAAGGTATAACGGGCCCAAATCAAGATGTTTGTTGCCAGTCGACACCACAACAATCATAGTAAAATACAAAGATCAAACTATTTCAACTGTATGTACGTGTACATGTGGAATCGGGGCTGTGTGCCTAACTTGTCCTTTCGTAACATGAAGTATTTCATAATGAGCTTGATCTTTCATAAATACTTTCTATGTTTATAATGTTTATAGCTTGTCAAACTCATTTATAACAATATCAGTTGTACACTATATAAAGCTTATTGTATTGACATGTATATGCCGTGGAATTATTTTGCCGAGATATTTGATGATAATTTATGTGGTTTCGACTGGCCACACCTATGTTTACAACTAGTAAAGGAAGTTTGGTTATAGACAGATTGTCATGTTTTAATATCGATGACTTATCATTAAGACATTAACATTAACGCTTTCCTTCAGACTTCAATAAATTTGAGATGCATTATATTAGTAAATCAAGTTCAAGTTCAATATATTCATTTTACGTGCATCAACACCGGTATTTAATTAGGAAATGTTCAATAAGAGGGCTAAGTGAACCTTAATAACAGCGTCATTGATTAGCTAATTCATTATTGATCCCGTTAATTAAGGTGGTCATAATGACAGCGAAGGCGAGGTCCAATTACATCATAAACAGACCAAGAAGCTTAATACCTGACGCGTGGATTAACTCTAATAATAACTTTGTATAACATTGAGAAAATTGAAATGATTATTAGAGATTTTAAATATGAAAACATGCATTTGTTAAAAATATGGAAAAATCAGAATAAGAAATATAATGATAAACTAGAAATGTGTCCCTAAACCATCGACCATAAACAGGTGGAGGTGTGTTTGTAGCGATACACACCGACCTAGTATCGAATGAACTCCCTTCTCTAGTAACAGAATGTGAAATTGAATGCGTAAAAATCAAAATTAAAAAACAACAAAGATTTATATGTATCATCATTTTACATGCCACACAGGAACATGAAATACCTCTCTAAACTGTCGGATTCGCTTTCCGCAATGGATAAAATCAAGGCCAAGCATATCGTCATAGCTGGTGATTTCAATTGTCCGAATATTGACTGGTCAACCAACACTGTGGGTCAGGGTGCACCAGACCTTGAGGTACAACAAAATCTAATTGACATAATGGCAGAACGCGAACTAGTTCAGGTACACCATCAACCCACCAGAGGGGAAACTTACTTGATCTTGTCTTCACAATAAATGCCTCGTCAATAAAAAAAACTCCTCCAATATTCCAGGTATTTCGGAACATGATATTATTGTCACTGACTCTTTAATTAAACCCGTCTACAATAAACAAAAACCGAAGAAGTGTTATTTATATTCTTAAGCAAACTGGGAAAACATTCAAAAAGACATAGGTAATATTCGGAAAGATATGGAAGAAAATTTGGACCGACATCTTGATATAGATCAGTTGTGGGAAGTTTTAATGGACAAATCAAAGTCTTCCGTAGAAGAGCACGTACCATCCAAAGTGTTTAGAAATAGGAACTCTCTTCCATGGATTACCAGACCACTAAAAAAATGCTAAGGAAGAAATCGAGGCTATACAACCAAGCCAAAAAAACCAAACAGTGGTCAGAATTTAGAAAAAATCAACGTGAGTGCAAAAAAACAACATTTCGGAAAGCTGAATGGGGTAATATTAATAATATTATAACGGAAGGGCTCCAAAAGAAAATCTTTTTTGGAAATACATGAAAAGTAAAAAACAGGAGAACATCGGTATCGCGCCCCTGAAATCCAAGGGTTCACTGACAAACGACAGTAGCGAAAAAGTCAACCTACTGAACAATCAGTTTAAGTCTGTATTTACAAAACAACATTCCCACAGACTGAGTCAACCACACCAGAGTGACCTCCCCTACTAGTGAGTGAGCCTGGTGTCAAAAAACTTCTTCAGGCCATAAATCCATCCAAAGCCGTGGGACCGGATCTCATTCCTAACATTGTACTAAAAACGTGTGCGGAGCAAATTTCCCCGATACTTACTTTAATTTTTCAAAAATCGTTGGACTTCCAACTGACTGGCGCCGGGCCAACGTGGCACCCGTATTTAAGAAAGGTGATGTCCACTGCGCCGAAAATTATCGTCCAGTTTCTCTTACCTCAGTGTCGTGCAAACGTTTAGAACATACTATTTGTAAACATATAATGAATCATCTGGAATCAAATAACATCCTAACTAAATTGAACCACGGTTTTCGAGCTGGCTATTCATGTGACACTCAACTGGTACTGACTATGAACGATCTTTTCACATCTTTCAACCAGGGGACCCAAATCGACATCGCAATTTTAGACTTTTCAAAAGCTTTTGACACCGTCCCAAATGACACATTATTACACAAACTTTCAAACTACGGAATTCGAGGAAATATTCTGGACTGGCTGACTTCATTTTTGTGTGACATGGATATGCTTGTGGAAGTGGAAGGAGAACATTCGGAATACGTCAAGGTAGATTCCGGGGTGCCCCAGGGGACGGTATTGGGCCCACTTCTCTTCCTCTGTCACATAAACGATCTGCCGGACTCGGTGTTGTCGCTTGTTCGTTTATTCGCGGATGACTGTTTGTTGTATCGGGGAATGAAAACGGCGGAAGACCATCAAATTCTACAGCGTGACCTGTACAATCTCCAGATATGGGCTAAAAAGTGGGGAATGAGGTTCAACGCCAGGAAATGTTATATCCTGAGATTCAAACAAAAATCCAACAAATTTTACACTTTAGACGACCAAATTCTACAACAAGTTAAAGAAAATCCCTACCTTGGTTTAACAATTTCGGAAGACTTAAGTTGGACTACTCAAATTTCTAAATCGACATCAAGGGCTATCTCTACACTCGGGTTCCTCAGACGGAATCTCCAACACTGTCCGAAATCTTGCAGGAAAGTGGCATATATCGCCATGGTAAGATCGGTACTGGAATATGGATCCATCGTGTGGGATCCGTACCTAGAGAAGGATATCAACAGGATTGAAAGAATACAAAGGAGAGGTGCGAGGTTCATCACGGGCGATTATAAAACAAGGGAGGAAGGGTGCGTGACAAAAATGTTAAAATACTTGGACCTTGCCCTTCTTCAGGAGAGGAGACGGAACTCCATATTAACTTTTTGTTACAAGTGTTTTTATTACAAAGTGGTTGAGGGCTTAGTTCCATATGTAGATCCCTATAGCATATTAAAACCCATTCGGAAAGGACGACAAATTCAACCGTGGAAATATCAGAACTTCATTTCGGACAATATTGTAGAAACGCGAGCAACCAATAACAGCCGTGGACTAGACATTCCAAACTTCAAAACGCCAAAATTTAAAAACTCATACTTTATCAAAACTGCAATAGACTGGAATAGTCTAAGTGATGACGACGTTGTGTGCGCGTCATCAGTAGAGAGCTTCAAGACAGCTCTCCAGGCCTGTTACTAGTCNCCCCCCCCCCCCCCCCCCCCCCCCGGTGCCTCTCGCCAGTTTATCTGGATCATCTGCGCCGTATACCATACAGATACAGTAATAGGATGAAATCAGTAATCTTACTGCAGTTTGGTGTGGTTGAAAATCCCAAGTTGGTTCCTTGCATGTGTCTACTTTTAAATGTATGTAGGGGTTTTAGGTTCACCGTGGCTCGAAGTATAAAGTCAACATATACAGCCATAGTTATACGTTTTGCCATTTTGTTTACTGAACCAGTCGTGCAAACAGCATATACGACGACATTTGTTCGATGAACATAATTATCTACGTATGATATGCCTGTTATTGTTTTTATTTATTTTGGCATTTATTTTTAGAGTTTATTTTTCATGGTGTCAGTTATGGAGCTTTCAATTCTTCCTTGATACTTGAAAAGTTAACCCTTTACAGAATGAGGTATTGCCAACAGTCAGGGGGAACTGTACACGAAATAATTGAAGCGTGATCATCACAAAAACAAATACAAATAAGAGATTAGCTAGTCCTGAAGATGACATCTTTTGAAAAAGTCTTAATGCAATAACTGATTTTTATTTAAGATAAACACTTCATGTACTTCAATCTGACATGAAAATTTGGAATGACTTATATATAGTGTCAATTTGACGTCACACTCTAAACAATTATCTAGACTAATAAAAAACAAACCCAGGTAACGCTCTGAATATATTCTAGATTAAAACGTAACTCTCTGATGCAAATATCTGAAATTAATCTAGACTAATAAACAAAATGACGTCGTTCTCTGGACATTAACGTGATACTGATTAATAATTGAATATAATAATTGTATTAACGCCAGATTATGCAATTTTATGCTTGACAAGGCGTGCAGGCTATTTTAACAATTCACATGATTCCTAACCTTGATATAAACCCCCTTTAGTAAGCCACCAACCTTGATATAAACCCCCTAAGGAAGCCACCCACCTTTATAAAAAACACTTTAGGAAGCCACCCACCTTGATATAAACCCCCTTTAATAAGCCACCCACCTTGATATAAACCCCCTTTAGTAAGCTACCAACCTTGATATAAACCCCCTTTAGTAAGCCACCCACCTTGATATAAACCCCCGTTAGTAAGCCACCACCCCTGACATAAACTCCATCTAGGAAGCCCCCCAACCTTGATATAAACCCTCTAAGGAAGTCACCCACCTTGATATAAACCCCTATACGAAGCAACCCACCTTGATATAAACCCCTATACGAAGCCACCCACCTTGATATAAACCCCCTAAGGAAGCCACCCACCTTGATATGAACCCCCTAAGGAAGCCATCCACCTTGCTATAAACCCCCTAAGGAAGCCACCAACCTTGATATAACCCCCTAAGGAAGCCACACACCTTGATATAACCCCCTAATGAAGCCACCAACCTTGATATAAACCCGCAAAGGAAGCCACTCACCTTGATATAAACCCCTAAGGAAGCCACCCACCTTGATATAAACCCCCTAAGGAAGCCACCCACCTTGATATGAACCCCCTAAGGAAGCCACCCACATCGATATGAATTTAATAAGGAAGCCACCCATCTTGATATAAACTCAATAAGGAAGCCAGCCACCTTGCTATAAACCCCCTAAGTAAGCCAGCAACCTTGCTATAAACCCCCTAAGTAAGCCAGCCACCTTGCTATAAACCCCCTAAGTAAGCCACCCACCTTGATATGAACCCCCTAAGTAAGCCACCCACCTTGCTATAAACCCCCTAAGTAAGCCAGCCATCTTGCTATAAACCCCCTAAGTAAGCCAGCCACCTTGCTATAAACTCCTTTAGGAAGCATTGGCTGCCTTGATGGACCCTCCCACCCTCAGTAAAATCAAAAACAATACAGCAGTCACACTGGTCACCACAAAAAACCAAACGAATAAAAACCAATCAAAGATGGCAGAAACCTCCGTCCAGGAGTAGCTTGGTAATGTTTCCGTGTTTTGCCCGGCCTCGTTTTGAGCAGTGTCAGCTCCATCCGATCTCTTGTTTATTACCTCAACACGATTGTCTTTTGGACAGCAGCAACACCCTCTCCAGCAGCCAAACCTTGCAAACAACCCGCCTGTCATCGACTGTAACCAGGCAGGCACGGGCTCTGCAGGGTCCGTATGGTGCATTCGGAGGACCAGCACCGACAGTCCTACCGCCAGTACGGCCATGATCAAGGTGAAGGCTAAATACACGGCTGTAAGACAACAGGAAATACGGCGATTGTTTTCATCGGCTTACAAGTTTGGTAGGTCGCCTTATATTTGAAAAGATGTCAACATATAAAGTGTACTATTTTATTTACCAAAATCTAAATTAAAAAAACAAAAACGAAATAAACTTAATTTTTATACTTTTTATTTGTATTTTTTTTTCAATATATTGAAAGATCAAACTCTGAAACTGTTTAGGATATTCAAATTAATTTTTGACCAAATCACTAAAATATCAAACATCTTGGATATATTTAGATTTTTAAAATGTTATCCATTTTACCAAAATCTATAACTGCTCTTAATAAAGACATAAACAAAATCAAATCAGTAAGAAATGTGAATTGTCCCATTAGGACGTTGTTGTAGTATACTTACAGAGGATGGACACGTTCAGAGACGTGTTAGGCATGCTGTCCGCTATCAAAGTCAGGAGCACAGCCAATGCCAGTAACACTGTCAGGGCGTACGAAACCTTCTCCCCAGAGTCAACCGGAAGTACGAAGACGAGGACAACGAGGAAGGAAGAAAGTACAACTGGAAGTATGACGTTGGTCAAGTAGAAATCGTGTCGTCGTGTGAGGACAACCACAAATTTAAGGAGCGAGAAAGTTTCAACAATGCCATTCGCTGTCGTCTCTACAATACTTGAGGTTTCTATTCTGGAGTTTGTGTAAGTCCATTCGCCATTTTCCCTGTGAACAACATATGTAAAGAAAAATGACAAAGGAGTTCTTAAGAGGTTCATCAGGGGATGTGTTTATAGTCACATTTACAGGACAACAACACAACACAGAAAACGACGCAATGATTCATTATGACGTGACCATACAACCTACAAACTTGACGCCAAAATTAACAATGCACTTTGACATCAAAATTAAAATTTTGACGCCATCATTTTCTGTGTTGTTGTCCTGTCAACGTGAATAAACACATCCCCTGATTAAGCTCTATATAGATGAACGAACTAGGGACGTACCTAGAAACGTTTTGTGTCATTTAATCTATGTATACATCCTCACGAAGAGCTGTATAGCAGCAAATGAAATCTTAAACCTACCCAAGATCTTCGACATTGACTTTATCACGTAGATGGGTGAGTTCAAGCTCTTCCTTAGTGTAAGCCCAGCTAGTGACGTCGATGGCACACTCCTGGGTATCAAAGGGGTAGTAGGTGGTGTCTATGGTACAGGAAGTGACGAATATCTGAGGCATTTCCCAGTCTACCTTCCCAGTGTCAGCCACACGGAACAATAGATTGTCGTCCTGTAGTATGGACACGTCGTCAACACTAAAAAGAAACAAACAAATTAAACCAAAAACAAAAGCAAACTAACAAGAGTCAAATACAGCAGTGAACTATATAGTATACAAAAAATAGTTAATAACAACAATGGGACGGTCAACTACAACAGGTAGATGTACAGTGTACCAAACACGACTGTCAGCTACAACAGCTAGATGTACAGTGTACCAAACACGACAGTCAACTACAACAGTTATATGTACAGTGTACCAAACACAACAGTCAACTACAACAGTTAGATGTACAGTGTACCAAACACGACAGTCAACTACAACAGGTAGATGTACAGTGTACCAAACACTACAGTCAACTACAACAGTTATATGTACAGTGTACTAAACACGACAGTCAACTACAACAGTGAGATGTACAGTGTACCAAACACGACAGTCAACTACAACCGTTAGATGTACCGTGTACCAAACACGGCAGTTAACTACAACAGTTAGGTGGACAGTGTACCAAACACGACAGTCAACTACAACAGTTAGGTGTACAGTGTACCAAACACGACAGTCAACTACAACAGTGAGATGTACCGTGTACCGAACACGACAGTCAACTACAACAGTGAGATGTACAGTATACCAAACACGACGGTCAACTACAACAGTTAGATGTACATTGTACCAAACACGACAGCCAACTACAACAGTTATATGTACATTGTACCAAACAGGACTGTCAGCTACAACAGTTACATATTCAGTGTACCAAACACGACAGTCAACTACAACAGTTAGATGTACAGTGTACCAAACACGACAGTCAACTACAACAGTTAGATGTACAGTGTACCAAACACGACAGTCAACTACAACAGTTAGATGTACAGTGTACCAAACACGACAGACAACTACAACAGTTAGATGTACAGTGTACCAAACACGACAGTCAACTACAACAGTTAGATGTACAGTGTACCAAACACGACAGTCAACTACAACAGTTAGATGTACAGTGTACCAAACACGACAGTCAACTACAACAGTTAGATGTACAGTGTACCAAACACGACAGTCAACTACAACAGTTAGATGTACAGTGTACCAAACACGACAGTCAACTACAACAGTTAGATGTACAGTGTACCAAACACGACAGTCAACTACAACAGTTAGATGTACAGTGTACCAAACACGACAGTCAACTACAACAGTTAGATGTACAGTGTACCAAACACGACAGTCAACTACAACAGTTAGATGTACAGTGTACCAAACACGACAGTCAACTACAACAGTTAGATGTACAGTGTACCAAACACGACAGTCAACTACAACAGTTAGATGTACAGTGTACCAAACACGACAGTCAACTACAACAGTTAGATGTACAGTGTACCAAACACGACAGTCAACTACAACAGTTAGATGTACAGTGTACCAAACACGACAGTCAACTACAACAGTTAGATGTACAGTGTACCAAACACGACAGTCAACTACAACAGTTAGATGTACAGTGTACCAAACACGACAGTCAACTACAACAGTTAGATGTACAGTGTACCAAACACGACAGTCAACTACAACAGTTAGATGTACAGTGTACCAAACACGACAGTCAACTACAACAGTTAGATGTACAGTGTACCAAACACGACAGTCAACTACAACAGTTAGATGTACAGTGTACCAAACACGACAGTCAACTACAACAGTTAGATGTACAGTGTACCAAACACGACAGTCAACTACAACAGTTAGATGTACAGTGTACCAAACACGACAGACAACTACAACAGTTAGATGTACAGTGTACCAAACACGACAGTCAACTACAACAGTTAGGTGTACAGTGTACCAAACACCACAGACAACTACAACAGTTAGATGTACAGTGTACCAAACACGACAGTCAACTACAACAGTTAGATGTACAGTGTACCAAACACGACAGTCAACTACAACAGTTAGATGTACAGTGTACCAAACACGACAGTCAACTACAACAGTTAGATGTACAGTGTACCAAACACCACAGTCAACTACAACAGTTAGATGTACAGTGTACCAAACACGACAGTCAACTACAACAGTTAGATGTACAGTGTACCAAACACGACAGTCAACTACAACAGTTAGGTGTACAGTGTACCAAACACGACAGTCAACTACAACAGTTAGATATTCAGTGTACCAAACACGACTGTCAACTACAACAGTGAGATATACAGTGTACCAAACACAAAAGTCAGCTACAACAGTTAGGTGTACAGTGTACAAAACACGACAATCAACTACAACAGTTAGGTGTACAGTGCACCAAACACGACAGTCAACTACAACAGTGAGATGTACAGTGTACCAAGCACGACAGTCAACTACAACAGTTAGATATTCAGTGTACCAAACACGACAATCAACTACAACAGTTAGGTGTACAGTGTACCAAACACGACAGTCAACTACAACAGTGAGATGTACAGTGTACCAAGCACGACAGTCAACTACAACAGTTAGATATTCAGTGTACCAAACACGACAGTCAACTACAACAGTTAGGTGTACAGTGTACCAAACACGACAGTCAACTACAACAGTGAGATGTACCGTGTACCGAACACGACAGTCAACTACAACAGTGAGATGTACAGTATACCAAACACGACGGTCAACTACAACAGTTAGATGTACATTGTACCAAACACGACAGCCAACTACAACAGTTATATGTACATTGTACCAAACAGGACTGTCAGCTACAACAGTTAGATATTCAGTGTACCAAACACGACAGTCAACTACAACAGTTAGGTGTACAGTGCACCAAACACGACAGTCAACTACAACAGTTAGGTGTAAAGTGTACCAAAAACGACAATCAACTGCAACAGTTAGGTGAACATTGCTAAACACGACAGTCAACTACAACAGTTAGGTGTACAGTGTACCAAACACGACAGACAACTACAACAGGTAGGTGTACAGTGTACCAAACACGACAGTCAACTACAATAGGCAGACGTACAGTGTACCAAACACGACAGTCAACTAAAACAGTTAGATGAGAAGTGTACCAAACACGACAGACAACTACAACAGTTAGATGTACAGTGTACCAAACACGACAGTCAACTAAAACAGTTAGGTGTACAGTGTACCAAACACGACAGTCAACTACAACAGGTAGGTGTACAGTGTACCAAACACG
The DNA here is from genome assembly GCF_002113885.1 of Mizuhopecten yessoensis. Taxonomy (NCBI): domain Eukaryota; kingdom Metazoa; phylum Mollusca; class Bivalvia; order Pectinida; family Pectinidae; genus Mizuhopecten; species Mizuhopecten yessoensis. The sequence continues at coordinate 197,110 of NW_018406982.1, read as the reverse complement.
ACAGTCAACTACAACAGTGAGATGTACAGTGTACCAAACACGACAGATACCTACAACAGTTAGATGTACCGTGTACCAAACACGACAGTCAACTACAACAGTTAGGTGTACAGTGCTAAACACGACAGCCAACTACAACAGGTAGATGTACAGTGTACCAAACACTACAGTCAACTACAACAGTGAGATGTACAGTGTACCAAACACGACAGACAACTACAACAGTTAGATGTACAGTGTACCAAACTCGACAGTCAACTACAACAGGTAGGTGTACCGTGTACCAAACACGACAGTCAACTACAACAGTTAGATTACAGTGTACCAAACACGACAGACAACTACAACAGTCAGATGTACAGTGTACCAAACACGACAGACAACTACAACAGTTAGATGTACAGTGTACCAAACTCGACAGTCAACTGCAACAGTCAGGTATACAACGTTCATAACACGTTTGCGTACGACCGAAAATGATTGAAATCGACCATGATGTGTGAATGATTGGCATCTGCATTATTCGCTGACGTTTTACTCACGAATTGTCGATAAACAGTTCTGGTTTCCAGATTTCTTTGTCTATAGCGTAGAAGTGGTCCACATTACTGTAAGATGCAGCAGTCCAAGTAAGCCGAGTATCCTCCCATTCCTAACTCACAGTGCATTTTTTGAGAAATGAAAAGATTTGCTTTTAATGTATAAACATATAATATCCCGAATCCCAATACCTAAAAAATCTAATATCCTTTAACTGAAGTAAAGTAACGTGGACGCATTCGGCCTAAGCATGAGAGAGAAAGGTTCAATTAACGCGAGCTGATGGATAAATTGGAGAGGTCCCGATAGGTGGACTCGGGATATTATCCACGGATGACCTGGACCCTGAAACTCTGATAATACTGTGTGTTTAACTGTTATTCGTCTATAAACCACTACTCTATATAGCTCGTCAAACTCTACTTTCAACTTAAACACTCAAATCAAGGTGTGATGTACACGAGCATTTATCAACGGCAATGAAACAACTTTACATTTGAAAACTTAGTAAACAAAATATTGCCGCTCCCTTTGTAGATTTCTGTTTAATTTTCATGCTTACTGGCACTTGTATAAAGTAGTATATAAATACCTTAAGTGCGCCTGTAACGTTAATGGCCACAATTATTACTTTTAAGGTTTTGGTTTGCTTTGTTTGTATTTTACGTCCTATTAACAGCTATAGTCATTAAAGGACGTGCCGATTTTGGTGGTGGAGGAAAACCGGAGTCACCAAAGAAAAAACACCGGCCTACGGCCAGTACCTGGCGACTGCCCGCTGTAGGCCTCGAACCCAGGATCCAGTGGTGGCGGGCTAGTGAAAAGTGGGTTGGTTCATGATATACATATTTTATAGATAACTTAATTTGAAATTAACCAATACTCCCCCTTATTTTGAATTTCATCACTTATGATTTCCAACTGTTTGGCCACTTTTCACCGTTGAGTCCTAAAAGAACGAAACAACTGTATGATGCATTGTAATTCATTTTTCTGCACATAACTTTTACCAAATATTACAGGTGTTATCGCCTTTGTGTGTGTTTATCTTCCCAGGATGAAATGTATGGATAAAGGTACTTACCACAGTGAGCCATCCTGTTACTGACATGCTCTGGTCTACCATGCTCTGCGAAAACAAACCACGTTTAGCAACATACATTCATATTTACTCATATACGTTCTATTGTTAATAAATTCCTATCAGTCGACATCTTGGATTCGCGTTTTAATTGTAAAGCTATAACAACGAAATTCAGCAAAATAATGCATTATGTCTAGGCTAAGGGGATGTTTTCCATTGGTCATTGACGGCGTAAGGCAGGAACATATAAAGAATAAGGGATATAACAAGGTAGGTGTAAAATAGAGAAGGTGTTTTATAGAGCAGACGTAATATAGAGAATTAAACTATGTTAACAAACTGTGAAGGTTAGTAACGAAGTAAGTCTTTATTGGAGGAGGGGGCCTACTCGCTACGTCTATGTTAACGGGAAAACAATGTATCTCAACTGGTGCTTGGGGAAGGAGGAGACAAAACACATAAGACCTTAATAATGTACAAGTATGTAAGGACAGAATTATAATACATAATTTGAACGGTGTTTTAAGTAATCTAGGGATGTATTAAGGAGGGTATGTTACTAACTAAATTACAGAGGATGAGGACACGACAATTAATATGTCGCTGATGAATGACTGAATATGGCGTTTCTTTCTAAGTATTTGGTCAAAGGAACTCACCAAGTCGTTGATGGATATCAGACTGATACCAACTTTAGCCGTCATTACATCAGCTGGTCTAATCAGTCTGTGATAGGTTGCAGTAGCAAACATCAGGTTGCGGAGAGTTAGTTCGTCTGTTGAAGACCATCCGTCAACGATGCTTACTTGAAATATATAAGAATTTTACTATAGACGACCAATAATATATATAAGGGGCATGACTAATATAGTTGTATCATATATTCAGTTGTCTTACCTTTGAAAAGAATGTTTTTATTTAATTGGTGGATTACTGTCACGGAGTAACATTGTAAAATGGTTGCCATTTATCGCGTAACTTTTTAAAACCTGTTTTCCCTAAACTAAGTTGATCATTCCAACTACATATAAAGTTCACATCAATTCCAACAAAGTTGTCAGAGTCATTTCCCCTACACCTTATTAAAGACGAAATGTTCACACAGCAAACTTAAAGCATTTGTCTGACGGCGACTAGGTGTAAACAACAATGTATAACTACGAAACAGGGCAGACGACAGTGCCATAACAAGAAAATCTTAAGATCTAATAAAATTTCCAAATAATGTCTTTCAAAGAAAACATAAAACATATAAAGAGGTATGGCGGAAAACTGCCCGTATTTCCCTAAGTCGGCATTTATGAAAACGGAGAAAAAAATTAAGGAGTAAAACATTTCGTGTAGCCAAAATGCATACAAAAGATACAAAACCAATTGAATATGAATTTTTAAACTGCTCAGAAATTAGGTATTGCTAATATGATACTGCAGATATAGCCATATACACTATATCTATGAAAGTGATGGGGTTTCCCGGACTTAAAAAA